>NW_027521280.1:0-100540 GCF_052094955.1 Ictidomys tridecemlineatus
TGTAACAGTTCTTCTGCACCGCAGTCTCCAAACTCTACTCTCTGTTACAATCCTTCTGCACCTCAGTCTCCAACCTCTGCTCTCTGCAATTGTCCTTCTGCAACCCTGTCTTAAATCTATGTTCTTGCAACAGTCCTTCTGCTTTCCAGTCTCCAATCTCTGCTCTCTGTAAAAGTCTTTTTGTACCCTAGTCTCCAATCTCTGCTCTCTGTAACGGTCTTTCTGCACCCCAGTCTCCAACCTCTGCTTTCTGTATCAGTCCTGCACCCCAGTCTCAAACCTCTGCTCTCTGTAAGAGTCCTTCTGAACCTCAGTCTCTATCCTTGCTCTCTGCAACAGTCCTTTTGCAACCCAGTCTCCAACAACTGCTCTCTGCAACAATTTTTATGCACCCCAGTCTCCAAGGTCTGCTCTCTACAACAGTCCTTCTGCATTCCAGTCTCCAACCTCTGCTCTCTGTAAGATCCTTCTGCACCCCAGTCTCCAACCTCTGCTATCTTCAACGTTCTTTCGGCACCTCAGTCGCCAACCTCTGCTCTCTGTAATGGTCCTTTTGCATCCCAGTCTCAAAAATCTGCATTCTGTATCAGTCCTTATGCACCTCAGTGTCCAAACTCTGCTCTCTTTAACAGTCCTTCTGTACCTCAGTCATTAACCTCTGCTCTCTGTAAGATCCTTTTTCAAACCAATCTCTAAACTCTGCTCTCTGTAACAGTCCTTCTGCACCGCTTCTCCAAACTCTGCTTCTTGTAACAGGCATTCTGCACCCCAGTCTCCAACATCTACTCTCTGGAATAGTCCATATGCACACAAGTCTCCAACCTCTGCTCTCTGCCACAGTCATTATGAACACCAGTCTCCAACATCTGCTCTCTAGATTAGTCTTTCTTCACCTCAGTCTGAAAACTCTGGTCTCTGCCCCGATTTTTCTGCATCCCAGTCTCCAACCTCTGTTCTCTGCAACAGTCTTTCTGCACGGAAGTCTCCAAACTCTGCTCTCTGTAACAGTCCTTCTGTACCGCAGTCTCCAAACTGTCTTATCTGTAATGGTCCTTCTGCACCCCAGTCTCCAAACTCTGCTTTCTGTATCAGTCCTTCTGAACCACAGTCTCCAACCTCTGCTCTATGCAACAGTCTTTCTGCAACCCAGTCTCCAACCTCTGCTGTCTGCAAGAATCATTCTGCACCCCAGTCTCCAACATCTGTTTTCTGTATCAGTCCTGGACCACAGTCTCCAAAATCTGCTCTTAGTAACAGTCCTTCTGCACCTCAGTCTCCAACCTCTGCTCTCTGCAAAAGTCCTTCTGCACCCCAGTGTCCAACCTCTCCTCTCTAAACAGTCCTCCTGCATCTATGACTCCAACCTCTGCTCACTGTAAGATTCTTCTGCACTCATGTCTCCAACCTCTGCTCTCTTCAACGGTCCTTCTGCACCCCAGTCTCTAACCTCTGTTCTCTGCATCAGTTCTTCTGCACCATAGTCTCCAACATCTACTCTCTGCAACACTTCTTTTCCATCCCAGTGTTTAACCTCTGCTCTCTATAACAGTCTTTCTGTACTGCAATCTCCAACCACTGCTCTCTCTAAGGGTCCTTCTGGATCCCAATCTCTGACCTCTCCTAACTTGAACAGTTCTTCTACACCCCAGTCTAAAACCTCTGCTCTCTGCAACACTCCTTCTGCACCCCAGTCTCCAAGCTCTGCTCTCTGCTACTATCCTTCTGCAACTCAGTCTCCAAACTCTACTCTTTGTAACAGTGCTTCTGCACCTCAGTCTCCAAACTCTGTTCTCTGTAAGATCCTTCTGCAACCCAATCTCCAAACTGTGCTCTCTGTAACAGTCCTCGTGCACCCCACGTTCAAAGCTCTGCTCTCTGTAACAGCCTTTCTTCACCCCAGTCTCCAAACTATGCTCTCTGTATTTGTTATTTTGGACCCCATCTTTAACCTCTGCTCTCTGCAACAATCCATCTGCACCCTGTCTCCAACCTATGCTCGCTGCAACAGTCCATGTGCACCCAGTCTCCAACATCTGCTCTCTGCAACAGGTCTTCTGTACCTCAGTCTGAAAACTCTGCTCTCTGCAAGAATCCTTCTGCACCCAGTTTCCAAACTCTGCTCTCTGTAACAGTCATTCTGTACATCAGTCTCCAACCTCTGCTTTCTGTAAGACCCTTTTAAAACCAGTCTGGAAACTCTGCTCACTGAAACACTCTTTCTGCACCCCAGAATCAAATCTCTGCTCTCTGTAACAAGCCTTCTGCACCCCAGTCTCCAACCACTGCTCTCTGAAAGAGGCATTCTTCACCACAGTCCCCAACAGCTACTCTCTGTAATGAGGTTTGTGCACCCCAGTCTCCAACGACTTCTCTCTGCAACAGTCCTTCTGCACCCCAGTCTCCAACCTCTGCTCTGTGTAAGATTTTTCTGAACACAAGTCTCCAACCTCTGCTCGCTGTAACATTCCTCTGGAACCCAGTCTCCAAACTCTGCTCTCTGTAACAATAATTCTGAACCTCAGTCTCCAACCTCTGCTCTCTGCAAAGGTGTTTCTGCACCCTAGTCTCTAAACTCTGTTCTCTGCAACAGTCGTTCTGCAACCCAGTCTTTAATCTCTGCTCTCTATAGCAGTCTTTCTGTACCGGAGTCTCCATCCTCTGCTCTCTTTATCTGTCTTTCTGCACCCCAGTCTCCAACATCTGCTTTCTCTATAAGTCCTCCTGCACCCCAGTCCCCAAACTCTACTCTCTTTAACAGTCTTTCTGCACCTCAGTCTCCAAACTCTTGTTTCTGCAACAGTCCTCCTGCACATCCGTCTCCACCCTCTGCTCTCTGCAACATTCCTTCTGCACCCCAGTCTACAACCTCTGCTCTCTGTAATGATGCTTTTGCACCCCAGTCTCTAAACTCTGCTCTCTGCAATGATCTTTCTGTACAGCAGTCTCCAACCTCTGCTCTCTGCAACGATCCTTTTGCACCCCAGTCTCAAACATCTGCACTCTGTAACAGTCCTTCTACACTTCAGTCTCCAACCTCTGCTCTCTGCAACAGTCTTTTTGCACCCCAATCTCCAAAATCTGCTCTATTCAACAGTCCTTCTATACCCCAGTCTCCAACCTCTGCTCTCTTAAACAGTTTTTCTGCACACCACTCTCCAACATCTGCTCTCTGTAACAGTCCTTCTGCACCTCAGTCTCCAAACTCTGCTCTCTGAAAGAATCTTCTTCAACACAGTCTACAAACGCTGCTCTCTGTAAGAGTCCTTCTGCTCATCAGTACGAAACTCTGCTCTCTGTAACAGGCCTTAATCACACCAGTCTCCAAACTCTGCTCTCTGTAAGAGTCCTTCTGCACCCCAGTCATCAACCTCTACTCTCTGCAACGATTCTTCTGCACATCAGTCTTTAACCTCTGCTCTAAGCAACGGTCCTTATGCACCCCAGTTTCCAAACTCTTCTCTCCGCAACAGTCCTTCTGTACCCCAGTCCCCAACCTCAGCTCTCTACAAGATCCTTTTTCACCCAAGTCTCCAAACTCTACTCTCTGAAACAGTCCTTCTGCACCCCAGTCTCCAACCTATGCCCTCTGTAACAATCCTTCTGCACATTAATCTTTATCCCCTGCTCTCAGCAATGGTCCTTATGCACCCCAGTCTCCAACTTCTGTTCTCTGCAACAGTCCTTCTGCACCACAGTCTGCATTATCTGCTCTCTGTAACAGTCCTTCTGTACTGCAGTCTCTAACCTCTGCTCTCTGTTACGTTCTTTTTGAACCCCAGTATCTCACCTCTGCTTTAGGTATCAGTCCTTCTGCACAACAGTCTCCAACCTCTGCTCTCTGTAACATTCCTTCTGCACCTCAGACTCCAATCTCTGCTCTCTGTATCAGTCTTTCTGCACCCCTGTTTACAAACTCTGCTCTCTGAAACAGTCCTTCTGCACCTCAGTCTTTAACAACTGCTTTCTGAAAAAGTCCTTCTATACCCCAGTCTCCAAACTCTGCTCCCTGGAACAGTCCTTCTATACCCCAGTCTCCATAATCTGCTCCCTGCAACGATCCTTCTGCACCCCAGTCTCCAACGACTGTTCTGCAACAGTCTCTCTAAAACCCAGTCTCCAACCTCTGCTCTCTGGAAAATCCTTCTGTACCCCAATTTCAAAATTCTGCTCTCTGTAACATTCCGTCTGCACCCCAGTCTCCAACCTCTGCTCTCTTCAATGGTCCCTCTTCACCCCAGTCTCCAACCTTATTCTCAACAACAGTTCTTCTGTACCGCAGTCTTCAACCACTGTTCTCTGTAAGGGTCCTTCTTCACCCCAGTCTCCAAACTCTTCTTTCTGTATCAGTGCTTCTGCACCACAGTCTCCAAACTCTGCTCTCTGTAACAGTCATTATGCACCTCACTCTGCAACCTCTGATCTCTGCAACAATCCTTCTTCACCCCAGTCTTTAACCTCTGCTCTCTGTAACAGTCCTTCTGTACTGCAGTCTCCAAACTCTACTCTCTATAACGGTCTTTCTCACCCATGTCTCCAAACTCTGCTTTCTGTATCAGACCTTCTGCACCCTAGTGTCCAACCTCTGCTATCTGCAGCAGTCTTCTGCACCTAAGTCTCTAAATTCTACTCTCTTCAAAAGTCCTTCTGCACCCATGTCTCCAACACCTTCTGCCTGAAACAGTCCTTCTTAACCCCAGTTTTCAACCTCTGCTATCTGCAACAGTCCTCCTGCACCCCAGTCTCCAAACTCTGCTCTCTTTAATAGTCCTTCTGCACCTCAGTCTCCAAATGCTGCTCTCTGCAACATTCCTTCTGCACCCAAGTCTCCAACATCTGCTCTCTGCAACAGTCCTTCTACACCCCAGTCTTCAAACTCTGCTCTGTGTAACAGTCCTGCTGCACCCCAGTCTCCAACCTCTGCTCTCTGTAACAGTTCTTCTGCACCATATTCTCCAACCTCTGCTCTCTGTTACAATCTTTGTATACTGCAGTCTCCAACCTCTGCTCTCTGTAACGGTCCCTGTGCACCCCAATTTCTAACCTTTGTTTCTGTAACAGTCCTTCTGCATCTCAGTCACCAAACTCTGCTCTCTGTAACCGTCCTTCTGCACCTCATTCTACATCTTCTGCTCTTTGTAACAGTCCTTCTGCACCTCAGGCTGAAACCTCTATTCTCTGCATGATCCGTCTACATTCCAGTCTCTAACCACTGCTCTCTGTAACAGTCGTCCTGCACCTCAGTCACCAATCTCTGCTCTCTGTAAGATCCTTCTGCAACCCAACCTCAAAACTCTGCTCTCTATAACAGTCTTTCTGCAACCCAGCCTCAAAAGTCTGCTCTCTATAACAGTCCTTCTGCATCCCAGTCTCCAACCTCTGCTTTCTGTAGCAGGTATTTTGCACCCCAGTCTCCAAACTCTGCTCTCTGAAACAGTGCTTCTGCACGCCAGTCTCCAACCTCTGCTCTCTTTAACGGTCCTTCTGCACCCCAGGCTCCCACCTCATCTTCCTGTATCATAATTCTTCACCCCAATATTCAACGTCTTCTCTGTGTAACAGTCCTTCTGCATCTCAGTCTCCAGACTCTGCTCTTTCCAACATTCCTTCTGCACCCCAGTCTCCAACCTCTGCTTTCTGCAACATTCCTTCTGCACCCCAGTCTTTAACCTGTTCTCTCTGTAACAGTCCTTCTGCACCCCAGTCTTCCACCTCTGCTCTCTGTAACGATTTTTCTGCAGCCCAGTCTCCACCTCTGCTCTCTTTAATGATTCTTCTGCAACTTCGTCTCTAACTTCTGCTGTCTTCAACGATCCTTCTGCACCTCAGTCTTCAAACTCTGCTCTCTGTAACAGTTTTTGTGCACCCCAGTCTTCAACCTCTGCTGTCTGCAACGATCCTTCTGCACCCCAGTCTCCAACGTCTCCTCTCCTTAACCCTCCTTCTGGACCCCAGTCTCCAACCTTTGTTCTCTGTAAGGTCCTTCTGCACTCCAGTTTCCAAACTCTTCTCTCTGTAACATTCCTTTTCCAACCCAGTCTCCAACCTCTGCTTTCTTCAAGGGTCCTGCTGCAACCCAGTCTCCAACCTCTGTTCTCTGAAACAGTCCTTTTGCTCCCCAATTTCCAATCTCTGCTCTCTGCAACACTCTTTCTGTACCGCAGTCTCCAACTTCTGCACTCTGTAATGGTCCTTCTGAACCCTAGTCTCCAAGCTGTGCTTTCTATATCAGTCCTTCTGCACCACAGTCTCCAAACTCCACTTTCTGTTAAAGTTCTTCTGCACCTCAGTCTCCAAACTCTGCTTTCTTTAAGATCCTTCTGCAACCATGTTTCCAAACTCTGCTCTCCGTAACAGTCCTTCTGAACACCAGTCTCCAACCTCTGCTCTCTGCAACTATCCTTCTTCACCCCAGTCTCCAACCTCTGCTCTCTGCAACAGTCATTCTGAACCCCAGTCTCTAACATCTGCTCTCTGCAACAGTCCTTCTGCACCTCAGTCTGTAAACTCCGCTCTCTGCAACGATTTTTGTGAACCCCAGTCTCCAAACTCTGCTTTCTGTAATAGTCCTTTTGCACCTCAGTCTCCAACTTCTTCTCTCTGCAACAGTTCTTATGCACCCCAGTCTTTAACATCTACTCTCTGAAACAGTCCTTCTACACCCCTGTCCAAATGCAGAAGAATGAGACCTGAACTATCGCTCACCCTGCAAAAAAACACCTCAAAATTCATTAAAGACCCAGGCACTAGACCAGAAATTATGGAGTTTCTATGAAAAAACAAAGTCAATACTCCAACTTACAGGCAGAGGCAATGACTTTCTCAATATAATGCCAAAGCTCAGGAGATAACACCAAAAGTTAGCTAATAGGATGGCATCAAATTAAGAAAGTTCTGCACAGCAAAAAAGACAATTAGAATATGAAGAGAGAACCTAGGGAAAGGGAGAAAATCTTTATGAGGGGCTCTTCTAAAAGAGGATGAATATTTAGAATATTAATAAAGAACTCAAAAAACTTAACATCAAACTCACAATTATTAAATAACCCAATTATCAAATAACCCATTTACCAAATAGGAAACTAAATGAACTAAACAGACACGTCTTAGAAAAAAATATGAGAGTGGCCAAAAAATATATTAAAATACTTGCAAGTCAAGACTACCCTGAGATTTCTTCTCACTTCAGTGACAAAGGCAACCACCAAGAATACAAACAGAAATGAGTGTGACAAGGAGAGAATTGGAGAGAAAGGAGAACTCTCACCCTGTTTGTGGGCATGTAAATCAGCACAACCCCCACGGAAATTGGGATGGAGGCTCCTCAGGAGTAGCCATGGACCACCCTGCGACCCAGTTCTACCTCTGCTTGGTATTTATCACAGCGGACCGAAGTCATCATACTATAATGACACATACATGCCCATGAAGCAGCCGAGGTGACATCAGTGGATGAATGGATAAAGAACATCTGGTATATGCACACTGGAATTTCATTCAGCCATAAAGAAGAACGAAATTATGTCATGCTGAAAGATGGATGGATCTTCAGAACATTAAGGGAAATAAGCACCTCAGAAAGTTAAGGGCCATATGTTTTTCCTCTGTTAAAGCTAGAGGGGGAAAAGGAAGGAAAGTTGGGAAGGGAGTCTCATCATGAAAGTTGAAGAAAGATCAGTAGAGTCAAGGCTCCAGGGGAGGAGGTGAGGAAAAGGGAAATATTGGAATAATATTGGCCAAAGTTCACGGTTATTTTGTGTGCATGTTCAAATATGTGTCAGCAAATCCCACCATTATGGACCACTACAAGGCACCAATGAAGTGTGAAAAGAAGAGTTTCACATTACATGGGACAGGCACTATTCTAGAAGGGTGCCCACTTTTTCCCATCTATAAATACCAAGATCATTTACCACTGTCAAAAATCTCTAAAGATTCGAATGTTCTGATCACTGCTCCACCACATGGCCTCTTCTACTTCAGGGTCCCCTTATTCTCACTGAAATCAGGGAGCCCGTTTCAATGATGCCATCTGTCAATGTCTTCCCAGGGTGCCGAGGACAGCAGCTGCGGGTTTCACAAGGATCTGGTGCTGCCTTCTGAACGCATGTCCAGGAGGCCTTGGCGAAGACTGGTGCTCCAGGCCCTCCTCCAGATCCAGCTGTGAGGCCAGGGAAGGGGTCACGCCATCCAACACCGTATTTATTTCTGCTCAGAATCTTCTCCATTATTCCAGGATCATATTGGTCATTGATCTTAAGCAAACACTGAGTCCAGATTTCAGTCCATCAACCAAAGAGAGTCTAATAGCCACTCCCCGTGGCTCAGGAAAATCCTTGGCCCTAACATTTCTGGTGATTACGTCCCTGTGACTGCATTCAAGATGATCCAGCAGTATGTCCTGACTTCTTTGGTTTACAAGACTCAAACAAATTCTGTTATATATTCTTAAGGCTCCTATTAACAAAATACAGTGAAATATTTACCTTTTATTTTGGTGTGACCCTTATACTCTCCTGGACTATATTTTATACTCTTACCTGAGGCGTTCTAGGATCAGACTCCAATTAAGAGTCTGGTGACAATGTGGGATGATGGATGAGCATCTTAAAGACAATTGGGCTGGGGATGTGGCTCAAGCAGTAGTGCGCTTGCCTGGCACGCGTACGGCCCGGGTTCGATCCTCAGCACCACATACCAACAAAGATGTTGTGTTCGCCAAGAACTAGAAAATGAATATTAAAAATTCTCTCTCTCTCTCTCTCTCTCTCTCTCTCTCTCTCTCTCTCTCTCTCCCCCCCCCCTCTTCTTTCCTCTCCTCTCCTCTCTCACTCTCTCCAAAAAAAAAAAGACAACTGCCCAGGTAGAGTCTTCATAGGGTCTTCAATTTAGGGAAAGCTAGTCTCTTTGGGGGAGGTGGGGCTGCTTCTGACAGCAAAGAGGGTTAATGAAGATTTCAGGGTTCAAGGCTCTGAGATTTGTCTAATTCCACTGGTATTTTGCCATTCTAATTAACAGGGTCTCAATCATTCTCCCATTAATGTTTTATTGACATAAGAAAGACCTGAAGAAATTGTGGATTTATAATTTTCTTTGTACTTCTGCAATTTGGAGAAATGGATGTATTATTCTGATATTAACCTTTATCAGGTTCCAGAGAGAAAATATTTCTGATGATCTGAACCTGACTTGAAGGAGAAATATAATGCTTGAACCTATCATTTTCTTTGTGTAAGTCTCCCTCTCCAGTCAGTAACAGCAGTCTGTAGTCATGTTGTAATGTTCATTCCCACCCTGAAGGTCGATGGTATTATTCCAAAGCTCAGTTTTCCATAGACATTTGATTTCAGGCCATGATTACATAAAGTCTCCATTGGGTCATTGCACACCAGGAATTATCAGGTCTCCTTTCCCATGGGCTGTGACATCATCAACATATTCAATTCCCTCAGGTCAGACATCCAACCTACCTCCTCAGATCTGTTATCTAGAACCATCTCTGATGCAAACCACTATTGTGGTCAGTGCCACCATGGTCAGGTAGAGATGAAGAACGACTCTTGATGTCTTAGGGTAGAGGAAGTTTACACAGAAAAAAGTTATAACATGGTTGGGCGATCTGGAAGAAAAAAGGAAAATAGGGCAGGTGACACCACCCTATATATGGAAACCCTAACTTCCCTGGAAAGAGATGCGCATTCCATGCTATTGTGATACACATTCAGGAACAGCTGTCTAGGAGCCTGCACACCCAGCTCCTGGCATCAAGGAGATTAATTCCTGCCTCTACAGGGCTGGTTTGCTGCTACTGCTATGGGATCCAAAACAACCCACTTTCTTCCTTCTTTTTCTTCTTCTCTGCCTAGTGTTTGGCTGATCTTGACAAAACCTCCTAAAATGGAGGCCTGCAGGCAGGGGGAGTGGGAAACGAGGTTCTCGTACTTTCTGTCCCTCTGGTGTGGGGAGAACACAGAAGGACACAGATGGTGCTGAACACCCACAAAATGTGTCCGACACACTTGAACCTGAGAGTGGGAAAAGGGTGTTTGTGAAAAGAGAGAAGAGAAAGGAGTCTCAGAGATTTTAAAAGCGGGAGTTGGAGTGGAAGCTCCAGATACAGACTCTCTAACCAGGTGCCTACAAGTCCCTGGGAGGCATCTTTTTTCAGATGACTCTATACTCCAGTTTGAAGATTGGTCTAGACTTTGATCATGCAAAGGGTTGCACACCTTCCAGCCAGCTTCCTCAGGGCACTCTGGACATCGTTGCTCCTCAGGCTGTGAATGACGGGCATCAACAAGGGGCTCACCACACAGAAGAGCACAGAGACCAGGGTGTCCATGTCCAGCCTTCTCTGGGCCTGTCATAGTGGAAGTTGGGTGTTCCATAGAAGAACACCATGACAGTGAGGGGGGACGCACAGGTGGAGAAGGCCTTCCTTCTGCCCTGGGCAGAGGGAATCCCTAAAATGGCCGCCATGATGAGTGCGTAGGAGCCGGCAGTGAAGAGGAAGGGGCTCAGGCCCATGGTGGCACTGACCACGTGGAGCGCACACTCGTTGACAGAGGTGTTTGAGCAGGAGAGCTTCAGGAGCAATGGGGTGTCACAGAGAAAGTGGCTGAACTGCTGGGGCCCACAAAGAGTGAGTGTGATGGCCAGCACCGTGTGTGTGAACAAATTCACCAGCCCACACAGCCAGGACCCAGTCACCAGGCCAACACAGACCTTCACACTCATGATGACTGGGTACTGAGGAGGACAGCAGGTGGCCACACAGCAGTCATACTGGCCATACAGCCAGTAAGACGCCTTCTTTGCCAGCACTTGTCACCAAGAAGAAGATCTGGGAAAGGCAGCTCTCATAAGAAATGGCCTTCTTCTCCCAGAAGAAGTTCACCAGCAGTACTGGGAGGGTGGTGAATGTGTAGCAGACGTCAAAGAAGCGCAAATTGCTGAGGAAAATGTACATTGGAGTGTGGAGAGCAGGACTAACCCTGGTGGCCACTAGTATGAGCATGTTCCCCAGGAGAGTGCTCAGGTAAATGACCAGAAAGAGCAGAAAGGACCAGCCCTGTAGGTTGTAGTGGTTGGAAAATCCCAAAAAGATGAATTCAGTGACAAATGATTGATTGCTCATTTCCAATGGTATCATAGCTACAAAACAGAGAAAAAGGGACCATGACGAGAATGGACTGAGAGCACCTCAAACAGGCTTGTTAATCTGCAGCAACATGGCAAATAATATTGTATACAGAGATGCCTGGAATCTGGAAAGAGACATATATGAGTAACTTTAGAGAGAGCATAACTTCTCACAGACTTTTGCATGGGTGCTCTTTTGTAAGAATAAATGGAGACTTGGTCAAAATGCACAACCAGCTATCAACCCCTGTGTCTCAGTGAATCTGCAGTATCTCCCTCCTATCACTGTGCTTCACTGGGATGAATTCTCTTTTGTATGTCTGTTATTTCAAGTAATAAATTTTCATTGTGGAAAAATTAGGAAAATGCAGAAAGTTATTCAGAAGAATAGAAAAGGTCACAAAATCAAAGCTCTCTTTGCATTCATCCCATTCTACCTCTATCTATCTTTAAAATATGAAAAGCAAAATTTCCCAATATTGTTGTACTCTATTTACTTGTTTGCTTTGTAATCTTAATTTCCTAACATGAAATTAAGTAAATATCTCCCTTTTTATTTAACATAGAAACCTTCCATTCCATTTACTATCATAAATATTGGAATAGAAGCTTTCATACATATGTATCTGTGATCATCTCTGATTATTTCTTAAAAGTAAAATTATAGGTCACCTGCTTTTAAATACATTGATCTATTTTTTTCAGTAGAAACTTTTATTTTTTAAGTTTTATAAGATACAAGAAATTTTGACAAATGATATATACTTAGGTATTTTTCGTCTTTTGTATTATAAGATTTACCTCACCAAACATTACATTTCCTGAAAAAAAATGATTGATACAATTACTGATTTTCTATCATGTTACCCTTGCTAATCCGTGATTCATTGTTTGAACTAAAATTTCTTTTACTTTTTCAATCTTAAATGAAAAATATTATAGTAAAACAGTAGGCTCTTGGTCCAGATACATGTGGATTGAAATCCATCTGTTGTTTACTAGATGTTGTCTGTAAAAATGTCAGCTCATCTCTATTCCTCAGTTTGTTCCTTGCTTAGGATATTAATTATGTCTATTTCACAACTGCTGAAAAAAGTTTTGAGATAATATAAGCTATGTGTCTTTCACATTACATTTACTCAATGCCTTGTATCAAGTTAGAAAATGTCTATCCATTTTTTACTAGTAGTTTTTTTTTTTTTTTTTTTTGGTGTATGTGTGCTGGGTTTTGAATTCAGAGCCTTATGCATACTAAGCATGCACTGTACCACTGGACTTTGCCCCTAGTTTCATTTAGTTATACTTTTTATCATAAATAGATATTGAATTTTCTTATTTTTTCTGCATCTATTGAAATGATATATATTTTTTTTATTTACTCTGTTACTATGGAAATTCAGTTGATTAAATTTTTGAATATTGAACCAGCCTTGCATTCAGGGATTGATCTCAATTGACTGTAATGTTATCCTTATTCTATATGGCTGAGTTCAGTTTGTTAATATTGTTCCCTGCTTGCTATTGTGTATTCTATTTTCGCTGTTCTCCAGAGATAATCTATTTCTTGAAGAATTATCAGCTGTATTTTACTGTTATTTTCAGTCAATGCATGTTAGTGGACTAGTGGGAAACCGAGAAGGGATTTCTCATGTTTCCACGAAGCCCTGCCTTAGGTACTGTAAACTCAGTCACAGAAATATGGCCTTCACAGTGACCCACTTTCTAGCAATATGGCTGAGCCTAGTTCTTATTCCTCCCGACGTTAGACATTTCGACATGTTACTTTCCATAGCTGCAAAGGTTTTCCGTTGAGTGTCGTAATGTAACAGTTTCTGTTACTCTTGCCCCTGAAGATTACAGCTTTTGTTCTATGCAAAAAATCAGGAAATGGGTCTGGGAGGAGTTTTGGCTGCTGTTGCTATTCTTTGTCCCTCCACCTGTTCAAGAAATGATACCGTTAAAGACACTTTCTCAGAACACTTCCCTATCTTCCTGAAAGCATTTGGTGGAATCCATGTAGAAAAAGAAAAAATACAAACATCTTATGTCTATAGCCCTCTGGGTCTTTATGCTCTTAAACCAGTCTATACTTATTCTTCAGCAATCCATTAACTATTTCTTATTTGAGTTTTTTTTTATAAATAAACTCCTATTTATCCAGTGGGTTCTCCCATAGTTAAAAAAATGCCTGGATTATTTTGGTTGCTTATCTCTCCCCAGACTTCGGTTAGTTGTTTGCCTTATAATCTTCATCCCTAATAAAGTCAAGGAAAGTTATTAATTTGCATTTTCTTCTGCTCTTTTTGGTTATTATAATGATGAAAACAACATGCTTTCTAGCTATTTCAATAGATACTCAATGTGAAATTTGAAGTCTATACACTTACTTTTCAAAAATATTTAGTAATTTCGAATTTAGTTAAATATGTAGTTATTCTATTAAAAACAATCCCATTCCTAGTATATTTCCAAGGAAATTAATGCACAGTTCACAAAAATTCTTGCGTAAAAATTCATAATAACTCAAACAAAATATTATGCCTTCAGCAGAAGGACAGAAGACAAATCACGGTTTATGCAGTGGAATAATTCAGTTACTTTAGAAACACAAATACTGGAACATTAATAACATTGACAAATCTATAAAAAATTTTCTGGGTGAAAGAAGCCAGATACAAAATATATACTGTATGTTTCCTTTAAATAAACCTCAAAAATTAGCAAAACAGCTATAATGGTCAAGTAATAATGTTGGTCTTTTTTTTTTTGGAGCTCAGGGGTGATATCAGTTGAAGCATGAAGGAATTTTCTAAAGTGATGGAAATGTTTTGTATCCTGATTGTTGGTAGTTCATATATATGTAAAATATTATAAACCTGTACACTTTAGATCTGTGCATTCTTTGAGTACAAATTATAGTTCAATTTTTAAAAATAGCCTTATTTTTAAAAATAAGTAATTAATGTTGAAGAGTGGTATCTGCCTGTAATCCTAGGTACTTGGGAGACTAATGCAAGAGGATCATAAATTTGAACTCTGCAAGGCCCCCAGCCCCAAATAATTGAAAGGGCTGGAGATATAGCTTCATGGTAGAGTGCCACTGGGTTCAATCCCCAGTACTGCAGTAAGTAAGTAAGTAAGTAAGTAAGTGAGTAAATTGATAAATAGAAGTGAAAGCATTTTTTCAAGATGATTTTTAACTCAGGATTGGTTGGTACCACATCTAAATATTTTTTTTTAGGTCTCTAAGAGGTTAAGTATTTTCTCCCATTTTTTTGCATTTCTCTACTTCTTTTTTTTTTACCACAGTGATAGTCCAGGACATATCACATTTTACAAGTGACATCAGTTGTTTCCTGATCACGATCTGTTTGAAGCAGTGAATGTGATTGGTGGGTGCATTCGGTCTGTATCACAGATACAAAGCCTTGCTCACCATGACGGATTGGCATGTGCATGTGTGTGTCTTTGTGTGTGTGTGTGTGTGTGTGTGTGTGTGTTATTGGTTGTGGGATTGGTCTTGACTGAGAACACTATCTTATAGTTAGTGGGATGGCAAGTTGGCATCTCAGGCAACATTGATGGCAGAAATCTCAATGAATATAGAAGGAATCTGCCATCTAAGGCTCAGCAAGCTCAGAACACTTGGTTATCCTAATTGGCCTATGGGGCCGGGACTAGGCTCTGTGAAGCTGTGTCAGGCCTGATTTCTAAGCAAGGTACTTGCAATAGAAACCTCGGAAAACCTCCCACCCCCCACCATGCCATGGGCCACCAGAGAGCCCAGGTGTGTCTCTGGAAGCCAGGCTTGGGTATGAGCATGGACATCAATGATTGCAGAGTATCAACAATAGGGGACCATAAATCGCTTTCAGGTGAGTGCAGATTGAAAACAGGGAAATCTGGGAGGGAGATAGACTGGGTTTTAAAAATCATCAGATCTCTAGGTCTAGAACACGCAGATAGACCCACTCATGGAATTGTGCGTGTGAGTCCAAGGAGCAGGGGTCGATAACTGTGAACCTGGTTCCCCAGGTTTTAGACACACCTGTTTAGTTCAAAAGAGTGATATGAGTGCTAAAACAAGATCAAAATAAAGTGGTCTGTATCTGAAGACTTGCTGTGTTGAAGGTGGGAGAAAATCTCTGAAGCCCTCATGGAGAAGGATATGGAGAACTTTAAGGTCCTAGTTGAAGAGGACACGGTAAAGACAACAAATCAGTTTGGGCAGGCTGGATAGCTGGTGGGATCACTCAGGAAAAAAGGAATATGTGAGGAATAGCAGATGTAGAGGAGGCTTTGGTGGATTCGATTTGAGTAATGTTGAATGTGAGTTATCTGTGGGATAATCACGTGGAAATGCCCTTCACAGACAGCCTAGAACTGCAGGTGTGGATTTGGGAGTCATTGTCTTGAAGGCAACTGTTACAGCAAAGGGTGAATATGAAATCCCCCAGGAGAATAGAGAAAGTAGAGAAGGAAATAGAGAAAGTAGAGATTCTTGTGATACATGGTGTTCACAAAAAATTGTAGTAAAAGTTTATCCAGAAATGACTAAAAACACCACACTATCTAGTTCAGTTGTAGGTATTGCTTTCTCTAAATAATTTCCCTAAACAAGAGGTTACCTTATTAGCATTGATTTACAATAAATCAACTTTGAAATGGAGCTGGAAGCTACATTTACTTGACATTTCGTACGTTCTCTGTTTTCTCTATCAACTACCTGGATGAACTTCAAGTCATTTAGAAATCAGTGACATGTACTTTCTTTTAATCCCCGTATCAAAAAAGATCAATATGACAATCTCTTTTATAGGTAGATATCTAGATGTTTTCAGAAAAGAAATAAAATTCCACATAGAAGGCAGTTCCAGCAGATTTTACTATGAGAAAATGGCACATTGGTCTGTGGATGTGTAAAAGGGAAAACTAAACGTAAATGTTCAGGGATTTAAAAATACAATCTCTGAAGTTGTGCATACTGCTATTGTAAAGGTCTTAAATATAAAGGTAAGTTCAGGAGGGACAATTTCATGGGGCATTAAAAAAACCTCCCAATATATGTTTATATAAATTTATCTACATATAAGTTTTTCCTTGGTTTTACTGGCTAATTTCTTTGTAGGTCACAGGTGTGGGGTAGGGTGAAGGGTGATACCCAAACAATTTTCCTTATCCTCTATGCTTTTTATTAATGTAGGGCATTAGATTGAATCATCATCATGGTCACCATTAGAATCCATTATTAACAATCATAACTCATGAATGACACTTTGTGACACAATATGTAATTTTCTTTTTAGAATTTATATAATGCAGCATAGGAATTAGATCAACTTAATTATAAACCCTATGCTCTGCAATAATAATAACCATAATCATCATAATCTTCTAGGGCATATTTCATAGAAAAATAATTTGAGTGCGAGTCTTTTTAGATTGCTTCAATACACATAAATGCCTGACTTTTAAAACCTTGTTTAATGTAGTTTAAAAGTGGCATGTTTTCTGTAAAAATTAGATTTAATTTCGGATAATCCATTCTATAAAAACAGTGAATTTATTTGAAAAGATGAATTTTTACATACCCAAATCCAATCAGGATTTTTTAAATTGAGTAACGAATAGAGACACACATTAGATAAAAATACCTAACACTTATTAAATGCCTATAAGACTTTTACATGCATTAACTTATTTGGTTTACACAACAACCTATAAGATAACCTATTATCCTCATTTTACAGAAAAAAGAATTGAAATTAAGGCACAATATATTAATTCAAGTAGGGAAACATCAATGAATCCCTTTAATTTGCATAATGTACATGAATTTGTACATTTAATATGTATTAACAATTATGATTTAAGAAACAAAAAAGAAATTGACTCAAAAAATTTATCATGTAATTGCTATTATTTGTAGTGATACTTTGTTACCTAATGATAATACCATTGTTAGTAAACTATCTTATTATCATCAATGCCCAGAAATTCTTGTCTTTGGTTCTAATAATTCATTGCACATAATTAATAGGCCAACACAGCTTTATTAAAATTCCAAATCTCAGGGCCTTAAGAAGCTTAAAGTATTTAAATTTCAATAGAAAGTCGGTGCTTCAGTTAAGCACAACTAATTTTAAAATCTAAATAAAACAAAAATAAAATAATAAATCTAGAGTCTTAAAAGAATAACTTTTTCTTTTTTTGCTTTGACAATAAATGAAATGTTTTGCTGACTAACCTTAGGGATTCATTTTTCTCAAACGAAAAAAGAAAAATGGGCATGACCAAAACGAGGAAGAATGGTGTCATCATGAAAACCCTTATGCACATCAGGGAAACAATGATTCCTATTTGATCTCAATAGCACAAGCAATGATTAAAATTTTTAAATCCAATTTTCATGTTGCCCAGTAAATTGCTTAAACACACACACACACACACACACACACAACACACCACAGTACAAAGGTCAATTATTCAGAAAAATATCTGAATGATTTCAGGTGCTTGTGCCAATGTGAATTTTATTACTGTGAAATCTATGAGCTATCTGACCTGGCCCAGAGTTGTCCTCATATCCTTCAAAGTGGTGTGGGTGCTTGGAGCCAAGGGAAATATCAGAGGTCATTGTGCAGAACAGTTGGCCTCACTCAATGAGTTCGAAGTGTTCCCAGTGATACTGGTCCAAGGACACACTCTGGGAGAGGCTGGGCCTCTTTCACCTAACATGCAGGGATGCCCTTACCCTTAACTGGTAGGTTTAAAATCTTAACAAATTCAACAGGAAAAAGCCTCTCTCCTGTCTTGGAGATTCAGCACTCAATTCAGCATTTAACATCTTTTCAGTTCTGTTTCTTTGGGCCGGGCTGTAGGGGGGCAGTTACCAGAGATTGAACTCAGGGGCTTGACCACTGAGCCACATCCCCAGCCCTATTTTATATTTTATTTAGAGACAGGGTCTCACTGAGTTTCTTGGTGCCTTGTTTTTGCTGAGGCTGTCTTTGAACTCACTATCCTCCTGCCTCAGCCTCCTGAGTGGCTGGGTTACAGGCGTGCACCACTGTGCCAGCTCTTTCAGTTCTTTTTATTTCACCTGTGCTTCTTCTAGCATAAAAGGGAAATGGAAGACAAATTATTACCTCTTATGATATGTTAGAGCCTTCTAGTTATAAAATTCTTCAAAATAAAAAATTCTCTTTTCCCATTTAGGATTTTTAAAATTTCTTTTCTTGGTAGTGGTTAGTTTCACTTCAAACCAATTTTGTTCCTATACAGGGTCTAATTTAGTCCTAAGCCAGATCTACTAAGAAACCCAAAGAGGAAAAGATCTGATCCATGTACGGCTGCGTCCCTCCCCTGACTCAGGCAATGGCAAGGCCCTACTGAGGTGGATGGTGCAAGGCATCCATCCTCTGAAGGAGCACAGTATGTTTCTGGGAATGGGCTGATTTGTTTTTGTATTCCTTTAATAAGTATAGTTCTGATTTCTCATATAACCATTAAGTATAAAGGAAAAATCATGACTTTCCCAATTAATGCAACTACTTCTAAAGCATAGATCTGTTTGCTCTAAATGCCATGATTCAGCTGTGGAGTGTAAATTGTTCATGTCTAAAGAAAAACTCCCTGTATTCCTGTCAAGGAAGTTTTTGAGAAATAAATTAAAATCTAGAGAATGAAAATTAATGTTAAGAATATAGATTAGTGCTTAGTACTGGGCAACTTGTTCTTGTTCTTGTGCACATTGGTTTGTGCTCTTACTTTGTTTGATTAAAGTAATAACAAATCAACTACTTGCCGTAACCATGGCACCGGTTCCAGTCAGTACGTCAAGAAAGAATAGTCAAGGTATAGGCCAATAGTTTGGGACATTTGTAACTATTATTCAAAGTTAACTAAGCAGAAACAGCTCAAAGCAAAACTCGAACTGAAAGTACAAATGCTTGCTTATGCATAAGCCAAGATAGATTCTTGTATTCTAATTGTAGCTACGTAATATTTTGTTTTGTTTGAATAATGATTCCTGTTTTGTAACCACAAAGTACTGTAAGCCTGCCAAAATGAAAAGTATATATGATCAACTTCACAAGTACAGATTGGGATCAACACCTTCACTTTGGTGTCTGTGTTGTTTCTCCACCCCCTCTTCTCGCGGACTCCTCACCATCCATTCGTCTCCTGAGACCCCCTGTTGGAGCTGGTCTTTGACACTGTCCTTCAACCAACTTACAATCTAATGGGAAGATGAACTCAAGATGTGCAGGAAACTTGGTAACAATTCCATGTAATCTACAAATTATCAATATTTTCTTTTAGTGTTTCCTTTGGCAGCTCTGGGAATGGAGCACTTTATATACTTGTCAAAGCCCCTCATTCCATCTTGAATATGCGCTACTCCAGGTCCTAGTTGGGCTTCTCAATTGTGTTCTAAACACTAGGGCAACACCTTGTTTAAATGTGCACTCAGTAAAGGTTTGAAGAATGAAGAAGGTCTGTCAAGTACATCCATGGAGCACAGTTTTTAAAAGATTCTTTAAAGACGGTACTGTGTAGGACCTAAAGGATCTAACAGAGACTTGACAGAGGCGAGAGGACATTTCTGTTCACTGGTTCTGGTGCAGATATCTTGCTGAGAAAAATAAAGCCTCTGTAGGCATAAGTGAGGCAGCATAGCCCAGCGGCTTCTGAGGAACTCAGTGTGTCCTGTCTCCTAAACATATCCCTTAGGGACCATTGGCTCAGTTCCACAGAACAAGCAGCTCTGCATCTTTCTTTCCCAATCAGTCATCTCAAAGTCAGGTGACTGAGAATGAAAGGTCACTTATGAATACTGACCCAATATACTATTTCTAAAGGAGGGGGGTTGTGTATGAAGTAGATTACTCACAAGCTTCAGGGATTTATTACAGTTAATAAATTGCTTGCAACTCCCCTCCCCAAGCATCCATGTGTTGTAAGATAAAGATGAAAACCTCTAGTTAGTGAATGAATACGTTTCTAAACATAACTTCTTCTACAATAATAATTTTTATTTAAACAGATATTTAGGTAGGTCTATTGTTATGCTATATTGTATCATAATGAGAATGTGTCCTATACTTTCTCCCTAAAAATTATTCCTTTCTGTCTTGCTCATCAAAAGCAGAGGATTAACACTTAGCATTCTCTATTATTTACCATAAGTAATTTTCCACACACACCATCTCACTTAAGGAATTTAGGCATCCCAGGGTTTCTGGTAATGTTTTGGGTTTTCTTCCAGTACTGGAGGCATCATGCTAAATCCCTCAGGTTTTGTGATAACTCTGAAGTTATTTCTACTCTGGCAATACAAGTAGTATTGTGAAAACTTAGACACACATAGAAAATGTATTAAGATAGGTCATTACATAAATGCCATCAAAGTGGTAATGAAAATATATACAATATTCTGTAATATGTTTTTAAGGTGTAGGTATATCCTGATTCTGGGATAGTGTTTTTGAAAATTGTGATGGTAAATAAACTACTTACCAGCAACTCTCACAGAAAGGCGTAGATTTCTGGTTTTGGTGTGGCCCTTGCTGCTCTCCATACTAGCATTGGGCTGCAAAGAAAGCTCTTGGTAAAACTGGCTGTTGGTCTCCATTCACCACAAAACGGACCTGTTATTCTGAACGTTGCCTGTCACATATCTGTGGCCTCATGAAGGAGTCAAAATCCTCTGATCTCTCACAATTCATTTTCCTGTGATGGACATTTATAGAGGTCTGGGGCCGACCTGTTGGGAATATGCATTGAGCCTTTCCTCTACAGCTGCTCTGGGACTCCTCAGTGTGCAAACACAACTCAAGGGCAACAGCTTGAGTTCAACTGCAACAGTGGAGAGCAGTTAATTCGCTGTTGGATTCATTAATGTCTTGGCAATTACCTGTTCCCAGCATGCAGCGAGAAGATCAGCATCCTCTCTCTTCTGGGATGTGGGTGAGCGAAGTTCAGAGTGAGATTTCTGCTAAGATGTTGTGGGTGGCTGAAACCTCAAGACTGCCTTTCCTTTACGCTAAAAAGAGAAGGATTCAGGGTGGGTGTACACTTATTGGGATGGATTTCGCACGGCATATAAGTTTTTCCTTCATGTTACATACTTTGCCAGATGGACAGATATCAGAAGCCACAATATTAAAAGCATCCTCACTATCTTCAGCTGATCCACTCTTGCTAAGGGCTGATCCCTTACCAAACCCTGTATGACTTTGTGCCCCTTAATTTTATGATCCTGCTGATGCTCATGACCTGGTGAAGCAATTTTTTTGCTATGGAGTTTAAAAGTAGGGGAAAAAAAGAGTCATCAACCGCTTTTTTGGGCACAGATGGAGAAAAAACAACAAGCTTGAAAGTCTTGTAGTATTTTACGGCACAAAAATAAAATAAAAGTATTAGATAAAGTGGTAAGTCTCTAAAACTTAAAATGTTTCATAATACAATGGGGTTTTCCTCATGCTTAGGAGAGACACATTAACAGTACTCCTAAAAGATCTTAGAATGATTAGCCATCAGGGAAAGGCAAAGGTAAAGCACATTTGATGAAGCACTTCACACATTCCAGGGTTGTCACAATAAAAGGAATGATAATGATGTGTTGTTAAGGGAGTGAGGAAATCAGAAGCTTTATTCACCACTCTTAATAATAAGGTAAGCTGGTTCCACTGGTCTGAAAATGATCTGGAACTTTTTCAGAAAGTTAAATATGGAGTTAACGATCCACCTCTTCCACTTCTACTTACAAACTCAAGATAAATAAAAAAAGTTGTCCACCAATGATTTGTGCATGAATGTTCATATAATGTTCATATTATATATAATGTTCATATTACATATACGAATCTTATTCATATTAGTCAAAAAGTGAAAATGAGCAGGCAGGTCTGTAATCTAGCTAATCAAGAAGCTGAGGCAGGAGGATCACAAATTCAGGGACAACCTGGGCAAATTTACAAGACCCTGTCTCAAAACAAAATTTTTAAACGTTGGGCTTTGGCTTTGTGGTAGAACATTGTTTTGTGTGCAGGAGGCTCCGGGTTCAATCTGCAGTACGACACCCACACAGACACAAAGTAAAAATTACTATCCAGGGAGAAATGAACAAAGAAATGTGGCATTTTCATAAGATGGAAATCAGTCACAATAAGGAGAATAAACTAAAATACTTATACAAGCTACAATGTAACTGAAAATTGCAAACATCCTAAGTAAAAGGAGTCAGATCCAAAAGGCGTATATGGTATTACTTCATTAAAAATATCCACAGAAACTCGAGTGTATACATGGGACTTTCCACATGTGACATAGAAACACAGAAATGGTGTTTATTTAAAACTTAGAATCAAGATCCATTAGGAAATGCAAGTCAAAGTCACATTGCACATAGCACTTCACAGACACTAGTGTTGGCTTAGAGCTGCAATATTGGGGGAAAAGAGATTGACTGCTTTGGGTGTAGGCTTTTTGGAGAGAAAAGTAATAAAAATATTCTGAAATACCTGTGTATTAGAGAACCCAGGTGAGGTCACAATGTGTCACATACTTAGCACAGTGTGCTTCCCTGGTTGGAGGGGCACCACAGTAGTCATGAGACACTGGGTATGGAGGAGAGCGCTCTTGTAATTACTGCTGAAGTGTTCACATGTTTCTACAACTAAGACATTTCCTAGAATGAAACCATCATCTAGTTCTAATCTCACTATACAGTTTGTCTCCCAGCCAGCTTCCTCAGGGCACTCTAGACCTCATTGCTTCTCAGGCTGTGAATGATGGGCTTCAAAATGGGAGTCACTACACAGAAGAGCACAGAGACCAGGGTTTCCGTGTCCAGCCTTCTCTGGGCCTGTTATAGTGGAAGTTGGGTGTACCATAGAAGAACACCACAACAGTGAGGGGGACGCATAGGTGGAGAAGGCCTTCCTCCTGCCCTAGGCAGAGGGAATCCTTAGGATGGCCGCCGTGATGAGTGCGTAGGAGCCTGCAGTGAAGAGGCAGGGCTCAGGCCCATGGTGGCACTGACAACGTGAAGCGCAGACTCGTTGTCAGAGGTGTCTGAGCAGGAGACCTTCAGGAGCAATGGGGTGTCACAGAGAAAGTGGCTGATCTGGTGGGGCCAACACAGACTGGGTGTGATGGCCAGCACCGTGTGTGTGACCAAATTTACCAGCCCACACAGCAAGGACCCAGTCACCAGCCCAACACAGACCTTTACACTCATGATGACTGGGCACTGAGGAGGACGGCAGGTGGCCACACAGCAGTCATAGTGGCCACACAGCCAGTAAGACGCCTTCTTTGCCAGCACTTGTCACCAAGAAGAAGATCTGGGAAAGGCAGCCCTCATTAGAAATGGCCTTCTTCTCCCAGAAGAAGTTCACCAGCAGTACTGGGAGAGTGGTGGATGTGTAGCAGACGTCAAAGAAGCGCAAATTGCTGAGGAAAAAGTACATTGGAGTGTGGAGAGCAGGACTGACCATGGTGGCCACTATTATGAGCATGTTCCCCAGGAGAGTGGTCAGGTAAATTACCAGAAAGAGCAGGAAGAACCAGCCCTGTAGGTTGGAGTTGTTGGAAAATCCCAAGAAGATGAATTCAGTGACAAATGATTGATTGCTCATTTCCAATGTTGTCATAGCTACAAAACAGAGAAAAAGAGACCATGATGAGAATTGACTGAGAGCACCCCAAACAGGCTTGTTAATCTGCAGCAACATGGCAAATAATATCGAATGAAAAGCAGCCTAGAGACTGATAACCTGTGGGACTGGTCTCAGGAAATAAGACTCATGGAGCCGCACACATTTGCAGGCGTGATGGTGGGTGGGAGTAACCAGAGAATTGCTAGAAGCAAACAGAAAGCCATTCGACCTTATCATGGTGTGAAGTCATTTCTCACTGTCTCAGTAATCTCTGTCTCCTGTTGTTCTTTAATGTAAACATAGAATTTTTGGAGAAGTTCATTTTCATTGCAAATGTTAAGAAAAAAATTTACAAAGCAGAGTCATCATCTGCAGAAGCAGTCGGTGTTGCCTTCAGTGTTTTCCAATGTAGAGTTTTTCTCATTTTACATCAATCTTGATCTCTGTGTTCAGAAAGGCAGAAGTTAACTATTCCTGTACAATGCTGAAATTATCAGGGCCAGAGCAAAATAGAGGAAAGAAGTTGATGAAGTGGGGTTGGACTGACTATCTTAAGAATACAGGGAAGATCAGTGGAGTAGAAGGAGAATGAGAGGGCGGAAAGGTTTGGGAAGGGAGGAAATGTGAAAGGTCTTTACACAGATCATGTTATGTGCACATGGAAGTCTACCACAGGGGACTGCACCTGTATGTATATGTAGAAAGCACCAGACAGAAATTAACAGATAAATGACCCAAAGAAAGATCAGTAGAGAAAGGAGAATGGGGGTGGGAAGGGGAGGGAGATGGGAGGGTGGGGACTGAATGGAGTAAATCAGATTCCATGCACGTAGGATCTTTTCCAAATCAACCCAACTTCTATGTATAACTATTATGCTCTAATAAAAATTTTAAGAAGATGACATGATCCTATCAGCAAAGAGTGAGATTTGAATTCTTCTTGACCTATTTGTATACCTTTAATTTCTTTCTTTTGTTCAATGGCTCTGGCAATTTCAAGAATGAATTTGAATAGAAGTGGTGAAAGAGGGGTCACCCTCTCTTTTTCTAGTTTTTAGAGTGAATGCTTTCAACCTTTCTCTACTTAGAATGATGCTGTCTTGGGTTTAGCATAGATAGCTTTTACAATGCTTTTACAAAGTTCCTTCTGTCGCTAGTGTTTCTACTTTTTTTACAGGTAGGGGTGCTATATTTTGTTAAATGGTTTTTTTTTGCATCTATTGAGATAATCAATAAGATTACATCTCTCTTAAATAAACTTAATCTCTCCCCTTTGGCTAAACATTCAGATCATCTCCAGTACTATAAATATTTTAATGAACATTTCCCTACATAAACATATGTGACCATTTCGAATTATCTCTTCAGAATAAAATTTAAATCTGACATAAAAGAATTTGTTGTGCAGTTTCTATTTAAAACTAGCTAATGGGAGACATTATATTAAGTGAAATAAGCAAGACACATAAAGAGAAATAGCAGTTTTTCACTTTTTTTTGGAAGCTAAAAATTGATCTCAGAGAAGTAGGGAGTAGAGCGGTGGTTATTGGAGCCTTGGAAAGAATAACAAAAATCATTGTGAGTCTGATTTCTCAAAGACGCATGTGAAGGACTGCCTGAAACATGCCCTCTGAGTGTGGTCTATTAAAAAAATAAGAGTGGACTTCTAACAGGGTCCTCAGAAAATCTCTCTTCTCTCCTCAGTGGGCAGCAGCAGGTCCATGGGTCTGGCTGCCTAGGAGCTAGCTGTGGTGTGCAAATGGGCAGGACCAAGATGGCTGGAGAATCTCAATAATCACTATTAAACTGCATTCTAGGTGAGGGCAGGCTGGAAACAGGCCATCCAGAAGGAAATGGCTTGAGCTCTGAAAATGACAGAATCTGTGGTTTTAGGAAACGGTTGTGGGTCCAATCTACTCATAACACCTACTCCCTGGGTCAGTCCACGGTTGCCACAGTTACCGCAGGCCTGACCAGAACAACCCAAAAAGGGAGATGCACTCTGGCCTCCTGGCTTGGAGGTTTGATCTGGGGCCTGCTGACCCATTGCTGCCGGCCTGAGATGAGGTGGGACACCGAGGTTGAAGGGAACAAGGGGGGAAGCATCCCTAGCTCATGGCAGCCAGAAGGTTGGGGCGGGGGAGGGGATGGGAGGAGACAGTTCACAGGGGACAAGATGTGATTTCCCAGGGCATGCCCCTGGCCACACTCCACTTTCCCACACTCCTCTCAGTACAGTGGGCCTTTCAGATAATTAACCCACAAAATGGATGGACCGACAGATTAGGTCACAAGTCTCACAGTCTAATCATTTCACCTCTGAACACTGCTTCTGTGGCTGACCCTAAGCTTTTGGTGGAGGGATACCTTATTTCTAAGCCATAATAGTACCTACATCCATGTGCTTTGGTTAGAATACCATCATGTATTCAGGGAGAGTAATCGGGTGCCAAAACAAGATTAAAAGGAAATATCTGGTAACTGAAGATGTGACATTTGGAGCTTGGAGAAAAGCTCTGAAGAGGAGCCCTGGGTGGAGCACTTTAAAGTCCTGGTGACGAGGACACAAGAGGGCACCTGGTCTGTGAGGTAGCTGAGTGGGAGTGGGATCACTCATTAAAATATAAAAAAAATGAGAAGGAGCGTGTCTGGGGAGAGGAAAAGAGGAAAGGAGGTATTTCCTGGAGTCAGGGTACCTGTGGGGTCTCCCCAAAAAGATTCCAGAAGGCAGCGAGACAGGATCCCAGGAGATAGGCCTGGGAGTAATGGCTTAGAGTGACTGTGGAAGTCACAGGTGCTCACAAAGCCAAAAGAGAGTAGGGTGAGGAGAGAGGGCCTGATGGAATGTACGGAAAAGTAGGTACACCAGCTATCAGCAATCATTCTGCACCACAGTGTCAAAGCTCTGCTCTCAGTACCAGGCCTTCTGCACCCCAGTCTAAAACCTCTGCTCTCTATAACAGTCGTCTGCACCCCAGTCTCCAACTTCTGCTCCCTGCAACAATCCTTCTTTACCTTAGTCTCCAGGTTCTGCTCTCTGAAACACTCTTTCTGCACCGCAGTCTCGAACTTCTGCTCTGTGCAACAGTCATTCTGAACCTCAGTCTGAAAACTCTGCTCTCTGCAACAATCATTCTGCACCCCAGTCTCCAACCTCTGCTCTCTGTAACAGTCCTTCTACGCCTCAGTCTCCAAACTCTGCTCTCTATAATATCCTTCTGCACACCAGTCTCCAAACTGAGATATCTGTAACAGGCCTTCTGCACCCCAGTCTCCAACCTCTGCTCCCTGCAAGAAAACTTCTGCACCCCAGTATCTAAGTTCTGCTCTCTGAAAGAGGTTTTCTGCACCCCAGTCTCAGACATCCGCTCTCTGCAACAGTTTTTCTGCACCTAAGTCTGAAAAATCTGCTATCTGCAACAATCATTCTGCAACAAGTCTTCAAACTCTGCTCTCTGTAACAGTCCCTCTGCAACTCAGTCTCCAAACTTTGCTCTCTAAAATATCCTTCTGCACACAAGTCTACAAACTGGAATATCTGTAACAGTCTTTCTGCACCCATGTCTCCAACCTCTGCTCTCTGTAACAGGCCTTCAGAATCCCAGTCTCCAACCTCTGCTCTCTGTAAAACGCCTTCTTCACCCCAGTCTCCAAACTCTTCTCTCTGCAACAGTCCTTCTGCACCTCAGTCTCCAAACTCTGCTCTCTGTAAGATCCTTCTGCACCCCAGTATCAGAACTCTGCTCTCTGTAACAGTCCTTCTGCACCCCAGTATCTAACCTCTGCTCTCTGTAACAAACCTTCTGCACCCCAGTTTCCAAACTCTGCTCTCTGTAACGGTCCTTCCGAACCCCAGTCTCCAAACTCTGCTTTGTGTATCAGTCGTTCTTCAACTCAGTCTCCAGACTCTGGTCTATGTAACAGTCCTTCTGCACCTCAGTTTCTAAACTCTGCTCTTTGTAACAGTCCTTGTGCACCCCAGTCACAAATCTATGCTCTCTGCAACATTTCTTCTGCAACCCAGTCTCCAACCTCTGCTCTTTTTAAGATCCTTCTGCACCTCAGTCTCCAACCTCTACTCTGTGCAACGATACTTCTGCACCCCCGTCTTCAAACTCTGCTCTCTGTAACAGTCCTTCTGCACATCAGTGTCTAACCTCTGGTCTCTGTAAAAATCTTTTTGCAACTCAATCTCCAACCTCTGCTCTCTGTAACAGTCCTTCGTCAACTCAGTATCCAACCTCTGCTCTCTGTAATGATCCTTCTTCACCTCATTCTCCAAACAATGCTCTCTGTAACAGGCCTTTTGCACAGTAGTCTCCAACCTCTTATCTCTGTAACAGTTCTTCTGCAACCGAGTCTTCAAACTCTACTCTCTGTTACAGTACTGCTGCACCCGAATCAAAACTCTGCACTCTGTAACAATCCTTCTGAACCCCAGTCTCAAAACTCTGCTCTCTTTAACAGTTCTTCTGAACCAGAATCTCCAAACTCTGCTCTCTTTAACACTCATTATGCAACCCAGTCTCCATCCTCTGCTCTTTGTAACGATTCTTCTGCACCTTATTCTCCAACCTCTGCTCTCTGTAACAGTCCTTCTGCATCCCAGTCTCCAACATCTGCTCTCTGCAATTATCCTTCTTCTCCCCAGGTTCCACCGTCTGCTTTCTGCAATGGTCCTTCTGCACCCCAGTCTCTGCTCTTTGTAACAGTCCTTCTGCACTGCAGTCTCCAACCTCTTCTCTCTGTAACGGTCCTTCTGCACCCCAATTGCCAAACTCTTCTATCTATAATAGTGCTTCTGCACCTCAGACTCCAACTTATGCTCTCTCTAACAGTCCATCTGCACCTCATTCTGAAACCTCTGCTTTTTGCAACGATCCTTCTGTACACCAGTCTACGAACTGTGCTATCTGTAACAGTCCTTTTGCACCCCAGTCTCCAACCTCTTCTCTCTGTAAAACGCCTTCTGCACTCCAGTTTCCAAACTCTGCTCTCTGTAACAGGCCTTCTGCACTCCAGTCTCCAACCTCTTCTCTCTGCAACGATCTTTCTGCACCTCAGTTTCCAACCTCTACTCTCTGCAACAGTGATTCTGCACCCCAGTCTCCAACCTCTGCTCTCTGTATAAGTCCATATGCACCCAAGTATCCAAACTCTGCTCTCTGTAACAATCTTAGGCACCTAAATCTCCAACATCAGCTCTCTGCATCGGTCCTTCTGCACCCCAGTCTCTAAACTCTGTTCTCTGTATCAGTCCTTCTGCACCTCAGTCTACAACCTCTGCTCTCTGTAACAGTCCTTCTCCAACCTACTCTCCAACCTCTACTCTCTGCAACATTTTTTCTGCACCCCAGTCTCCAACCTGTGCTCTCTGTAACTGTCCTTCTGCACCCCAGTCTCCAACATATGCTCTCTGTATGTATAGTTCTCCACCATATTCTCCAAACTCTGCTCTCCTCAACGATCATTCCGCACCTCAGTCTCCAACCTCTGCTCTCTGCAACGATCCTTCTGCACCCCAGTCTTCAACCACTGGTCTCTGTAACAGTCCTTATGCAGCTCAGTCTCTAACCTATGCTCTCAGTAAGATACTACTGCACACCAGTCTACAACATCTGCTCTCTGCAATGACCCTTTAGAACCCCAGTCTCCAATCTCTGTTCCCTGTAACAGTCCTTCTGTACCGCAGTCTGCAAACTCTGCTCTCTGTAACGGTCCTTTTACACCCCAGTCTCCGAACTCTGCTCTCCGTAACAGTCCTTCTGTAGGCAGTCTCCAAACTCTTCTCTCTATAACAGTCTTTCTGCACCCCAATTTCCAAACTCTGCTCTCTGTAACAGTCCTTCTAAGCCTCAGTCTTAAACTTCTGCTCTCTGCAACAATCTTTCTAAACCACAGTCTCCAAACTGTGCTATCTGTAACAATCCTGCTGCACCCCAGTCCCCAACATCTGCTCTCTATAACAGGTCTTCTGCAACCCAGTCTCCAAACTCTGCTCTCTGTAACAGGCTTCTGCACCCCAGTCTAAAACCTCTGCTCTCTATAACAGTCCTTCTGCACCCCAGTCTACAACCTCTGCTCCCTGCAACAATCTTTGTCCACCCCAGTCTCCAAGTTCTGCTCTCCGAAACACTCTTTCTGCACCCCAGTCTCGAACATCTGCTCTCTGCAACAGTCATTCTGCACATCAGTCTGAAACTCTGCTCTCTGCAACAATCATTCTGCAACCAAGTCTCCAAACTCTGCTCTCTGTAACAGTCCTTCTACACCTCAGTCTCCAAACTCTGCTCTCTATAATATCCTTCTGCACACCATTCTCCAAACTGAGATATCTGTAACAGGCCTTCTGCACCCCAGTCTCCAAACTCTGCTTTCTGCAAGAAACCTTCTGCACCCCCAGTATCCAAGTTCTGCTCTCTGAAAGAGTTTTTCTGCACCCCACTCTCGGAAATCTGCTCTCCGCAACAGTCCTTTTACACCTAAGTCTGAAAACTCTGCTCTCTGCAACAATTCATTCTGCAATCCAGTCTCCAACCTCTGCTCTCTGTAACAGTCCTTCTGCACCTCAGTCTCTAAACTCTGGTCTCTATAGTATCGTTCTGCACACCAGTCTCCAAACTCTGATATCTGTAACAGGCCTTCTGCATCCCAGTCTCCAACCTCTGCTTCCTGCAAGAATCCTTCTGCACCCCAGTCTCCAAGTTATGCTCTCTGAAAGAGTTTTTCTGCAAACCACTCTCGAAATTCTGCTCTCTGCTACAGTCCTTCTGCACCTAAGTCTGAAAACTCTGCTCTCTGCAACAATCATTCTGCAACCAAGTCTCCAAACTCTGCTCTCTGTAACAGTCCCTTCTGCACCTAAGTCTCCAAACTCTGCTCTCTATAATATTCTTCTGCAAATCAGTATATAAACTGGGATATCTGTAACAGTTTTTCTGCACCCCAGTCTCCAACCTCTGCTCTCTGTAACAAGCCTTCAGCACACCAGTCTCCAACCTCTGCTGTCTGTATAACGCCTTCTTCACCCCAGTCTCCAACGTCTTCTCTCTGAAAAGATCATTCTGCACCTCAGTCTCCAACATCTGCTCTCTGCAACAGTATTTCTGCACCTCAGTCTCCAAACTCTGCTCTCTGTAAGATCCTTCTGACCCCAGTCTCCAACCTCTGCTCTCTGGAACAGTCCTTCTATACCTCAGTCTCCAAACTCTGCTCTCTGTAACGGTCGTTTTGCACCCCAGTCTCCAAACTCTGCTTTGTGTATCAGTTGTTCTGCAAACCAGTCTCCAAACTCTGTTCTCTGTAACAATACTTCTGCACCTCAGTCTACAACATCTGCTCTTTGCAACAGTCTTTGTGCACCCCAGTCACAAATCTATGCTCTCTGCAACATTTCTTCTGCACCCCAGTATCCAACCTATGCTCTCTGTAACTGTCCTTCTGCACCCCAGTCTCCAAACTCTGCTCTCTTTACGATCCTTCTGCACCTCAGTCTCCAACCTCTACTCTCTGCAACGATACTTCTGCACCCCAGTCTTCAAACTGTGCTCTCTGTAACAGTCCTTCTGCACCTCAGTCTCTAACCTCTGCTCTCTGTAAAAATCTTTCTGCAACTCAATCTCCAACCTCTGCTCTCTGTAACAGTCCTTCTGCAACTCAGTATCCAACCTCTGCTCTCTTTAATGATCCTTCTGAACCTCAGTCTCCAACCAATGCTCTCTGTAACAGGCCTTCTGTACTGCAGTCTCCAACCTCTGCTCTATGTAACAGTTCTTCTGCAACCCAGTCTTCAAGCTCTACTCTCTGTTACAGTCCTGTTGCACGCGATCAAACCTCTGCACTCTGTAACAATCCTTCTGAACCCCAGTCTCAAAACAATGCTCTCTTTAACAGTTCTTCTGAACCAGAATCTCCAAACTCTGCTCTCTGTAAAACTCCTTATGCAACCCAGTCTTCATCCTCTGCTCTCTTTAAGAATCCTTCTGCACCCCAGTCTTTAACCTCTGCTCTCTGTAAAAGTCCTTCTGCACCTCAGTCTCCATCATCTGCTCTCTGTAACGATTCTTCTGCACCTTAGTCTCCAACCTCTGCTCACTGTAACAGTCCTTCTGCATCCCAGTCTCCAACATCTGCTCTCTGCAATGATCCTTCTTCTCCCCAGGTTCCACCCTCTGCTTTCTGCAATGGTCCTTCTGCACCCCAGTCTCTGCTCTTTGTAACAGTCCTTCTGCACTGCAGTCTCCAACCTCTTCTCTCTGTAACGGTCCTTCTGCACCCCAATTGCCAAACTCTTCTATCTATAATAGTGCTTCTGCACCTCAGACTCCAACTTATGCTCTCTGTAACAGTCCATCTGCACCTCATTCTGAAACCTCTGCTCTCTGCAACGATCCTTCTGTACCCCAGTCTACAAAATGTGCTATCTGTAACAGTCATTTTGCACCCCAGTCTCCAACCACTTCTCTCTGTAAAAGGCCTTCTGCACTCCAGTTTTCAAACTCTGCTCTCTGTAACAGGCCTTCTGCACTCCAGTCTCCAACCTCTTCTCTCTGCAACGATCTTTCTGCACCTCAGTTTCCAACCTCTACTCTCTGCAACAGTGATTCTGCACCCAGGTCTCCAACCTCTGCTCTCTGTATAAGTCCATATGCACCCCAGTATCCACTCTCTGCTCTCTATAACAATCTTAGGCACCTAAATCTCCAACTTCAGCTCTCTGCATCGGTCCTTCTGCACCCCAGTCTCCAAACTCTGTTCTCTGCAACAGTCGTTTTGCACCACAGTCTCCAATGTCTGCTTTCCTGTATCAGTTCTTCTGTACCCCAGTCTCCCAACCTCTGTCTCTGTAACAGTCTTTCTGCACCTCAGTCTACAACCTCTGCTCTCTGTAACTGTCCTTCTGCAACCTAGTCTCCAACCTCGACTCTCTGCAACATTTCTTCTGCACCCCAGTCTCCAACATCTGCTCTCTGTAAGTACCATTCTCCACCATATTTTCCAACCTCTGCTCTCCTCAACGATCATTCCGCACCTGAGTCTCCAACCTCTGCTCTCTGCAACGATCCTTTTGCACCCAGTCTTCAACCACTGGTCTCTGTAACAGTCCTTATGCAGCTCAGTCTCAAACCTATGCTCTCTGTAAGATACTTCTGCACACCAGTCTACAACATCTGCTCTCTGCAATGTTCCTTTAGAACACCAGTCTCCAACCTCTGCTCCCTGTAACAGTCCTTCTCTACAGCAGTTTCCAAACTCTGCTCTCTGTAACGGTCATTCTACACCCCAGTCTCCAACCTCTACTTTCTGTTTTAGTCTTCAGGCACCCCAGTCTCCAATCTCTGTTCTCTGCAGCAGTCCTTCTGCACCCCAAACTACAACCTTTGCTCTCTGTAACAGTCATTCTGCACCCCAGTCTCCAAACTCTACTTTCCGTGTCATTAATTCTGCCCCCCAGTCTAAAACCTCTGCTCTCTCTAACAGTCCTTCTGCACCTCAGTCCCCAAACTCTGCTCTCCGCAGCAGTACTTCTACACCCCAGTCTAAAACTCTGCTCTGTGAAAAACTACTTCTGCACCACAGTCTCCAACCTCTGCTCTCTTCAACATTTCTTCTGCACCCCAATCTCCAACCTGTACTCTGTAACTATCCTACTGCACCCCGGTCTCCCAACTCTGCTCTCTGTAGCGATCCTTCTGCACCTCAGTCTCCAACCTTTGTTCTCTGCAACGATCCTTCTGCACCCAGAGCTCCAATGTCTATTCTCTGCAACAGTCCTTCTGACCCCCGTGTCCAGCCTCTGCTCTCTATAACATCTTTCTGCACCCCAGTTTCCAACCTCTGCTTTCTGTGACAGTCCTTCTGCACCTTAGTCTCCACCCTCTTCTCTTTCTAACAGTACTTCTGCACTGCAGTCTCCAATCTCTGTTCACTGCAACATTTCTTCTGCACTGCAGTCTCCAAACTGTGCTCTCTGTAACTGTCTTTCTGACGCCAGTCTCCAACTTCTGCTCTCTGTAATGATCCTTCTGCACCTCAGTATCCAATCTCTGCTTTCTGCAACGATCCTTCTGTACCTCAGTTTCCAAAATCTTCTCTCTGTAACAGTCCTTCTGCACGTCAGTCTTCAATTTCTGCTCTCTGAAACAGTCCTTCTGAACCCCTGTCTTCAACCTCTGCTCTCAGTAACAGTTCTTCTACACCCCAATCTCCAAAATCTGCTCTCTGTAGCACTTCTTCTGCACCCCAGTCTCCACCCTCTACTATCTGTAAAAGTCCTTTTGCAACTCAGTCTCTAAATTCAGCTCTCTGTAAGATCCTTCTGCAACCCATTCTCAACGCTGCTCTCTGTAACAGTCTTCTGCACCCCAGGCTCCAAACAATGCTCTCTGTAACAAGCCTTCTGCACCCAAGTCTTAACCTCTGCTCTCTGTAACAAGCCTTCTGCACCCCAGTCTCCAAACTGTGCTCTCTGCAATGACCCTTCTGCATCCCAGTCTCCAAACTCTTCTCTCTGTAACAGTCCTTCTGCACCCCATGATCCAACATCTGCTCTCTGAAACAGTCCTTCTGCACCTCAGGCTGAAAACTCGGCTCTCTGCAAAAATCATTCTGCACCCGAGTTTCCAAATTTTGCTCTCTGTAACAGTCTTTCTGAACCTCAGTCTACAAAATGCTCTCTGTAATATCCTTCTGCAACCCACTCACGAAATTGTGCTATTTTTAACAGTCCGTCTGCATCTCAGTCTACAAACTCTGCTCTCTGTAACAGGCCTTCTGCACGCCAGTCTCCAATCTCTGCTCTCTGTAACAGGCCTTCTGCACCCAGTCTCCAACCTCTTCTCTCTTCAAGGAACTTTCTTAACCTCAGTCTCCAACCTCTGCTCTGTGAAACAGTCCTTCTGCACCCCAGTCTCCCACTTCTGCTCTCTGTAACAATCCTTCTGCACCTGAGTCTCCAACCTCTGCTCTCTCCATCGGTTCTTCTGCACCCCAGTCTCCACACTCTGTTCTCTGCAACAGTTTTTCTGCACCCAGTCTCCAACCTCTGCTTTGTGTATCAGTTCTTCTGCACCCCAGTCTCCAACCTCTGCTCTCTGTATCAGTCCTTTTGCACCTCAGTCTCCAACCTCTGTTCTCTGCAGCAGTCTTTTTACACCTCAAAAAACAAACTTTGCTCTGTGTAACTATTCTTCTGCACCATAGTTTCCAACCTCTTCTCTGTGCAACGATCCTTCTGCAACCCAGTATCAAAACTCTGTTCTCTGTATTAGTCCTTCTGCACCACAGTCTTCAAAATCTGCTCTCTGCATCAGTCCTTATGCACCCAAGTGTCCAAACTCTGCTTTCTGCAACATTTCTTCTGCACCCCAGTCTCCAACCTGTACTCGCTGTAACTGTCCTTCTGCACCTCAGTCTCCAATGCCTGCTCTCTGTAACAGTCCTTCTCTACCCCAGTTTCCAACATCTGCTCTCTGCAACGGTCATTCTGCACCTCAGTCTCCAAACTCTACTCTCTATAACAGTCCTTCTGTACCGCAGTCTCCAACCTCTTCTTTCTATAATAATTCTTCTACACGCGAATTGCCAAACTTTGCTCTCTGTAACAGCCCTTCTAAGCCTCAGTCTGAAACCTCTGCTCTCTGCAACGATCCTTCTGCACCCCAGTCTCCAAACTGTCCTATCTGTAAAAATCCTTCTGCACGCCTGTCTCCAACCTCTGTTCTCTAGAAAAGGTCTTCTGCACCCCAGACTCAAACTCTGCTCTTTGTAACAGGCCTTCTACACCCCAGTCTCCAACCTCTTCTCTCTGCAACGATCCTTCTGCACCCCAGTCTCCAACGTCAGCTTTCTGTATCAGTTCTTCGGCACCCCAGTCTTCGACCTCTTCTCTCAGTAAGCGTCCTTCTGCAACCCAGTCTCCAACTTTTGCTCTCTGTATCAAACCTTCTGCACCCTACTCTTTAAACTCTGCACTCTGTAACAAGCCTTCTGAAACCCAGTTTCCAAACTCTTCTCTCTGCAAGGATCCTTCTTCAACTCAGTCTCCATTCTCTTCTCTCTGCAACTTTCCTTCTGCACCCCAGTCTCCTTCCTCTGCTCTCTGTAAGAATCTTTCTGCACCCCAGTCTCTAACCGCTCCTCTCTGTAGCAGTCCTTCTGCACCTCAGTGTCCAACCTCTGCTCTCTCTTTTTTTTTTATTGTTGGTCGTTCAAAACATTACACAGTTCTTAATACATCATCTTTCACAGTTTAATTCAAGTGGGTTATGAACTCCCAACTTTACCCCGTATACAGATTGCTGTTTCACATCAGTTACCCTTCCATTGATTGACATATTGCCTTTCTAGTGTCTGATGTATTCTGCTGTCTGTCCTATTCTCTACTATCCCCCCTCCCCTCCCCTCCCCTCCCCCTCCCCTTTTCTCATCCCTGTTTAATGTAAATCTTCTTCTCAAGCTCTTCGTCCTTACCCTGTCCTTGTTTACTCCCCTTATATCAAAGGGGTCATTTGGTATTTGTTTTTTAACGATTGACTAGCTTCACTTAGCATAATCTGCTCTAATGCCATCCATTTCCCTCCAAATTCTATGATTTTGTCGTTCCTTAATGCAGAGTAATACTCCATTGTGTATAAATGCCACATTTATTTTATCCATTCATCTTTTGAAAGGCATCTAGGCTGATTCCATAATCTTCCTATAGTGAATTGTGCTGCTATGAACATCGTTGTAGCAGTGTCTCTGTAACATGCTCTTATTAGGTCTTTAGGGAATAGACCGAGAAGGGGAATAGCTGGGTCAAATGGTGGTTCCATTCCCAGCTTTCCAAGAAATCTCCATACTGCTTTCCAAATTGGCTGCACCAATTTGCAGTCCCACCAGCAATGAACAAGAGTGCCCTTTTCCCCGCATCCTCTCCAGCACTTATTGTTGTTTGACTTCCTAATGGCTGCCAATCTTACTGGAGTGAGGTGGTATCTTAGGGTAGTTTTGATTTGCATTTCTCTAACTGCTAGCGATGGTGAGCATTTTTTCATGTACTTGTTGATTGATTGTATGTCCTCCTCTGAGAACTGTCTGTTCAGGTCCTTGGCCCATTTATTGATTGGGTTATTTGTTATCTTATTGTCTAATTTTTTGAGTTCTTTGTATATTCTGGTTATTAGGCTCTATCTGAAGTGTGTGGATTAAAGATTTGTTCCCAGGATGTAGACTCCCTGTTTATCTCTCTTATTGTTTCTTTTGCTGAGAAAAAACTTTTTAGTTTGAGTAAGTCCCATTTGTTGATTCTAGTTGTTAACTCTTGCGCTATGGGTGTCCTATTGAGGAATTTGGGGCCCGATCCCACAGTATGTAGATCATAACCAACTTTTTCTTCTATCAGATGCATGTCTCTGATTTAATATCAAGCTCCTTAATCCATTTTGAGTTAACTTTTGTGCATGGCGAGAGATAGGGGTTCAGATTCATTTTGATGCCAATGGATTTCCAGTTTTCCCAGCACCATTTGTTGAAGATGCTATCCTTCCTCCATTGCATGCTTTTAGCCCCTTTATCAAATATAAGATAGTTGTAGTTTTGTGGATTGGTTTCTGTGTCCTCTATTCTGTACCATTGGTCCACCTGCCTGTTTTGGTACCAGTACCATGCTGTTTTTGTTACTATTGCTCTGTAGTATAGTTTGAAGTCTGGTATCGCTATACCGCCTGATTCACTCTTCCTGCTTAGCATTGTTTTTGCTATTCTGGGTCTTTTATTATTCCATGTGAATTTCATGATTCTTTTATCTATTTCTACAAGAAATTCCATTGGGATTTTGATTGGCATTGCATTGAACTTATAGAGAACTTTTGGTAATATCGCCATTTTGATGATGTTAGTTCTACCTATCCATGAGCAGGGTATATTTTTCCATCTTCTAAGGTCTTCTTCTATAACTTTCTTTAGGGTTCTATAATTTTCATTATATAAATCTTTCACCTCTTTTGTTAGGTTGATTCCCAAGTATTTTATTTTTTGGGGGGATATTGTGAATGGAGTAGTTGTCCTCATTTCCGTTTCAGAGGATTTGTCACTGATATACAGGAATGCCTTTGATTTATGCGTGTTGATCTTATATCCTGCCACTTTGCTGAATTCATTTATTAGCTCTAATAGCTTCTTTGTAGACCCTTTTGGGTCTGCTAGGTATAGGATCATATCATCTGCAAATAGTGATAATTTAAGTTCTTCTTTTCCTATTTTTATGCCTTTAATTTCTTTTGTCTGTCTAATTGCTCTGGCCAGTGTTTCGAGGACTATGTTGAACAGAAGTGGTGAGAGAGGGCATCCCTGTCTTGTACCAGATCTTAGAGGGAATGCCTTCAATTTTTCTCCATTCAGAATGATGCTGGCCTGTGGCTTATCATAGATTGCTTTTACAATGTTGAGGTATGTTCCAGTTATCCCTAATTTTTCTAGAATTTTGAACATAAAGGGATGCTGTACTTTGTCGAATGCTTTTTCTGCATCTATCGAGATGATCATATGGTTCTTATTTTTAAGTCTATTGATGTGGTGAATAACATTTATTGATTTCCGTATATTGAACCAGCCTTGCATCCCAGGGATGAATCCTACTTGATCATGATGTATAATTTTTTTGATATGTATTTGAATCCGATTCGCCAGAATTTTATTGAGGATTTTTGCGTCAAGGTTCATTAGAGATATTGGTCTGTAGTTTTCTTTCTTTGAAGTGTCTTTGTCTGGTTTCGGAATCAGGGTGATGTTGGCCTCGTAGAATGAATTTGGAAGTTCTCCCTCTTTTTCTATTTCCTGAAATAGCTTGAAAAGTATAGGTGTTAGTTCCTCTTTAAAGGTTTTGTAAAACTCTGCTGTATACCCATCCGGTCCTGGGCTTTTCTTAGTTGGTAATCTATTGATGGTTTCTTCTATTTCCTCTATTGTTATTGGTCTGTTTAGGTTGTCTATATCCTCCTGACTCAATCTGGGCAGGTCATAAGACTTAAGGAATTTATCTATGCCTTCACTATCTTCTATTTTATTGGAGTATAAGGATTCAAAATAATTTCTGATTATCTTCTGTATTTCTGAAGTGTCGTGATTTTACCTTTTTCATCCCGTATGTTAGTAATTTGAGTTCTCTCTCTTCTTCTCTTCGTTAGCATGGCTAAGGGTCTGTCAATTTTATTTATTTTTTCAAAGAACCAACTTTTAGTCCTGTCAATTTTTTCAATTGTTTCTTTTGTTTCAATTTCATTTATTTCAGCTCTGATTTTAATTATTTCTTGCCTTCTAGTTCTTTTGCTGTTGTTTTGCTCTTCTTTTTCTAGGATTTTGAGATGAAGTATGAGATCATTTATTTGTTGGTTTTTTCTTTTTTTGAGGAATGAAATCCAAGCAATGAATTTTCCTCTTAGAACTGCTTTCAATGTGTCCCATAGATTCCGATATGTTGTGTCTGTGTTTTCATTTAACTCTAGGAATTTTTTAATTTCCTCTTTGATGTCTTCTAAAACCCATTGATCATTCAGCAACCTATTGTTCATTCTCCAAGTGATGCTTGATTTTTCCTTCATTCTTTTATCGTTGATTTTCAGTTTTATTCCATTATGATCAGATAAGATGCATGGTATTATCTCTACCCCTTTATATTGTCTAAGAGTTGCCCTGTGACATAATATATGGTCTATTTTTGAGAAGGTTCCCTGTGCTGCTGAGAAAAAATTGTAACTACTTGATTTGGGGTGGTATAGTCTATATATGTCAATTAAGTCTAGGTTGTTAATTGTGTTATTGAGTTCTATAGTTTCTTTATTTAACTTTTGTTTGTAAGATCTGTCCAGTGGTGAGAGAGGTGTGTTGAAGTCTCCCATGATTATTGTATGGTGGTCTATTAGACTCTTGAACTTGAGGAGAGTTTGCTTGATAAACACAGCCGCACCATTATTTGGGGCATATATATTTATGATTGTTATGTCTTGTTGGTGTATGGTTCCCTTGAGCAGTATGAAGTGTCCTTTATCCCTTTTGATTAACTTTGGTTTGAAATCTATTTTATTAGATATGAGTATGGACACTCCTGCTTGTTTCCGCATTCCATATGAGTGGTATGATTTTTCCCAACCTTTCACCTTCAGTCTATGAATATCTTTTTCTATCAGATGCGTCTCCTGTAGGCAGCATATTGTTGGGTCTTCTTTTGTGATCCATTCTACTAGCCTGTGTCTCTTAATTGGTGAATTTAAGCCATTAACATTTAGGGTTATTATTGAGATATGCTTTGTTCTTCTAGCCATATTTGTTTATTGATGTTTCTAAACCTGATTTGTTATCCTCTTTGACTATTTTCCCCCTTTACTGTCCTATCTCCCATTGTTGGTTTTCAGTGTTATTTTCCATTTCCTCTTCCTGTAATGTTTTGCCAAGGATTTTTTGAAGAGATGGTTTTCTAGCTGCGAATTCTTTTAACTTTTGTTTATCATGGAAGGTTTTAATTTCATCTTCTATCCTGAAGCTTAATTTCGCTGGATACACGATTCTTGGTTGGAACCCATTTTCTTTCAGTGTTTGAAATATGTTATTCCAGGATCTTCTAGCTTTCAGGGTCTGTGTTGAGAGATCAGCTGTTATCCTGATTGGTTTGCCCCTAAATGTAATCTGCTTTCTTTCTCTTGCAGCTTTTAAAATTCTCTCCTTATTCTGTATGTTGGACATCTTCATTATAATGTGTCTAGGTGTGGATCTCTTATGATTTTGCACATTCGGCGTCCTGTAGGCTTCTAGGATTTGTGATTCTGTCTCATTCTTCAAGTCTGGGAAGTTTTCTTGTATAATCTCACTGAATAGTCTGTTTATTCCTTTAGTTTGGAGCTCTGTGCCTTCCTGTATCCCAATGACTCTTAAATTTGGTCTTTTGATATTGTCCCATAATTCTTGGATGTTCTGCTCATGGTTTCTTAGCAGACTTGCTGAGCTGTCTATGTTCTTTTCCAGTTGAAATTATTTGTCTTCATTGTCTGAAGTTCTCTCTTCTAAGTGATCTAATCTGCTGTTAGTATTCTCAATTGTGTTTTTAAGTTGGTTTAATGATTCCTGCATTTCCAGGATTTCAATTTGTTTGTTTTTTATTACCTCTATCTCCCTGTGAAATTGATCTTTTACTTCCTGGATTTGTTTGTCAATGTGATCTTTCATTGTCTGATTTTGCTGTCTCATGTCTTCCTTGAGACTCCAGATCATCTGAAGCATATATATCCTGTACTCTTTATCTGACATTCCGTCTGTTGCAGCTATTACCTCTTCTAAAGTTGAGTTGACCTGCATTGCTTGTGGACCTTTCTTTCCTTGTCTTTTCATACTGCTCGCGTTTCTTCCTGCTTGGTGCAACTGTTGTGTTTTTGAAATTTACCTCCTATTTATTTATGTTGCTCTTGTATAGTTGGGAAGTCTCCCTTGCAGGGCGGGTAGTGGCTGTGCTCCTCCCCTAATTAGGGTGGTCTGTCTACCACGCTAATTGGTCGCAGGTCTGCCCCCACTGCAGGCACTGGTGGCTGTTCTGCTCTGACCCCACTCCAATTGTGGTAATGTAACTACCACACCCTGGGGTCGTTGGTCCTGATCTGGATGTGGGTGGCGGCTCTGCTGTGCCCCCACTCCAATTGGTGTGACGTGTCTACCACACTGGCAGACCTCTAGGCCGGTGGGTCGCATTTCTGCACAGCCCCCACTCCCAATGGGGGTACCTGACTACCTCTCCAACGGGTCGCTGAGCCCCCTCCGGACCCGGGCGGCGACCCTGCTCCACCCCTACTCCAACCAGTGTGACGCAACTGCCTCAGTGTTACGTGTCCACCACGTTGGCAAGCTACCTGGCCTGTCTTGCCAGTGGGTCGCTGGTCCTATTCTAAGCGTGGGCGGCTTCTCTCTTCAGCACCAGCTGCATTTGGGGTTTCATGGTACCACGCCGGCGGGTCACTTGGCCTGCTCTGGGCGCAGGTGGAAGCTCCACTCTGCCCCCACAGCACCCAGCAGGACCCTGGCCGAGAAGCAGTCACCGCCAGTTCCCTAGCCTTGGGCCAAAGCAGCTTAGGTAGCAAGAACCCCGCCTTTCCGATCCGGATACACTCTCTCCGCTGGGAGCTGGCCCCAGCGAGCGACCCCCGGGGTTCCCCAGCCCCAGGCCAAAACTGTCTCGGGAGTCAGAACCCAGTCGCCCCAAGCTCAGCGCACGCTCCACTCGGAGCTCGCCTTCACAGGCTGTCTCCGCAGATTCCTCAGACCTGGGCCCGGGTAGCCCCGGGAACCCAAGTCCCGGGAACCCAAGTCCCGCTGCTCAGTGCCCGGCGCCGCAGACAACCCGCCGCGGAGCAATCAGGCTATGCGACCCTCCGTGCGGAGAAATGGAGCTGCCACTGCCGAACCTCGCACGATGGAAACCTGTCTATTAGATTCTGTAGCGCCTCAATTTCACTGGAAATTCCCAACAAGATATCCTTCAGCCGTTTCATATCTACTTTCACTGGCTCAGTGATGCGGCGCACTGGGGTGATGCACTCCCTTCGCCGCCATCTTTCATCTCCCAACCTCTGCTCTCTGTAATGAACCTTCAGCACCTCAGTCTCTAACCGCTGCTCTCCGTAACGGTCCTTTTGCACCCCAGTCTCCAACGTCAGCTTTCTGTATCAGTTCTTCTGCACCCAAGTCTCCAACCTGCTCTCTCAGTAAGAGTCCTTCTGCACCCCAGTCTCTAACTTCATCTCTCTACAACATTTCTTCTACACCCCAGTCTCAATCGGTGCTCTCTGTAACTGTCCTTCTGCACCCCAGTCTCCAACCTCTCCTCTCTGTAACGATCTTTCTGCACCACAGTCTGAAACCTCTGCTCTCTGCAACGATTCTTCTGACCCTCATAATTCCACCCTGCTCTCCGCAATGAATCTTCTGCACCCCAGTCTCCAACCTTGCTCTCTATAAGAGTCCTTCTGCACTTCAGTCTCCAATCTCTGCTCTCTGTAACAATCCTTCTGCACCTAAGTCTCCATTCTCTGCTATCTGTAACAATCCATCAGCACACCAGTCTCAAAAATCTGCTCTCTGTAACAGGCCTATTGCACCGTAGTCTCCAACCTCTTTTCTCTGCAATGATTTTTCTCCACCTCAGTCTCCAACCACTGCTCTCTGAAACAATCCTTCTGCACCCAGTCTCCAACCTCTGCTCTCTGTAAGATCCTTCTTCACACCGGTCTCCAAACTTTGCTCTCTATAAAAGTCTTTCTGCACCTCAGTCTCCAAACTCTGCTCTCTGCTACGGTCTTTCTGCACCCCAGTATCCATCCTCTGTTTTCTGCAACAGTCCTTCTGCACCCCAGTCTCCAAACTCTGCTCTCTGTAACAGTCCTTCTGCACCTCACTTTCCAAACTCTGCTCTTTTCAACAGTTCTTCTGCACCTCAGTCTCCAACCTCTGCTCTCTGTAAGTTCCTTCTTCACCCCGGTCTCCAAACTTTGCTTTCTATAAGAGTCCTTCTGCACCTCAGTCTCCAAATTCTGCTCTATGCAACATTCCTTCTGCACCCCAGTCTCCAACCTCTGTTCTCAGCAAAAGTCTTTCTACACCCCAGGCTCCAAACTCTGGTCTCTGTAACAGTCTTTCTGTATCGCATTCTCCAACCTCTGCTGTCTGTAACGGTCCTTCTGCACCCGAGACTCAAAACTCTACTTTCCATATGAGTTATTCTGCACCCCAGTCTCCAACCACTGCTCTCCGTAAAAGTCCTTCTGCACCTCAGTAACCACCCTCTGCTCTCTGCAACAGTCCTTCTTCACCCCAGTCTCCAAGCTCCTCTCTCTGCAAAGATCCTTCTGCACCTCCGTTTTCAACGTCTGCTCTCTGTAACAATCCTTCTGCAACTCCGTCTTCAACCTCTGCTCTGTGACAGTCCTTCTGCACCCCAGTCTCCAATATCTGCAATCTGCAGCAATTTTTCTTCTACCCAGTCTCCAACCTCTGCTCCCTGTAACAGTCCTTTGGTATTGCAGTCTCCAACTTCTCTTTGTAACGGTTCTTCTGCTCCCCAAATGCCAACCTTTGCTTTCTGAAAAAGTCCTTCTGCACCCCAGTCTCTAACCTTTTCTCTCTGCAACGATCCTTCTGCATCTCAGTATCTAAACTCTGCTCTCTGCAAAAGTCCTTCTGCACCACAGTCTCCAGACTCTGCTATCTGTAAGATCCATTTGCATCCCAGTCTCCAACCTCTGCTCTCTGTAAGATCCTTCTTCACACCGGTCTCCAAACTTTGCTCTCTATAACAGTCTTTCTGCACCTCAGTCTCCAAAATCTGCTCTCTGCTACGGTCTTTCTGCACCCCAGTATCCATCCTCTGTTTTCTGCAACAGTCCTTCTGCACCCCAAGCTCAAAACTCTGCTCTCTGTAACAGTTCTTCTGTACCGCAGTCTCCAAACTATGCTGTCTGTAACGTTCCTTATGCACCCCAGTCTCCAAACTCTACTTTCCATATCAGTTATTCTGCTCCGCAGTCTCCAAACTCTGCTCTCTGTAACAGTCCTTCTGCACCTCACTTTCCAAACTCTGCTCTTTTCAACAGTTCTTCTGCACCTCAGTCTCCAACCTCTGCTCTCTGTAAGATCCTTCTTCACCCCGGTCTCCAAACTTTGCTCTCTATAAGAGTCCTTCTGCACCTCAGTCTTCAACTTCTGCTCTATGCAACATTCGTTCTGCACCACAGTCTCCAACCTCTGTTCTCAGCAAAAGTCTTTCTACACCCCAGGCTCCAAACTCTGCTCTCTGTAACAGTCCTTCTGTACCGCAGTCTCCAACCTCTGCTGTCTGTAACGGTCCTTCTGCACCCGAGACTCCAAACTCTACTTTCCATATGAGTTATTCTGCACCCCAGTCTCCAACCACTGCTCTCCGTAAAAGTCCTTCTGCTCCTCAGTCACCAACCTCTGCTCTCTGCAACAGTCCTTCTGCACCCCAGTCTCCAAGCTCTTCTCTCTGCAAAAGTCCTTCTACACCCGGGTCTCCAACCTCTGCTCTCTGCAACGATCCTACTGCACCCCAGTCTCCAAACTCTGCTCTCTGCTACAGTCCTTCTTCACCCCAGTCTCAAACCTCTGCTCTCTGCAAAATTTCTTCTGCACCCCAGTCTCCAACCTCTGTTATCAGCAAAAGTCTTTCTACACCCTAGGCTCCAAACTCTGCTCTCTGTAACAGTCCTTCTGTACCGCAGTCTCCAACCTCTGCTGTCTGTAATGGTCCTTCTCCACCCGAGACTCCAAACTCTACTTTCCATATGAGTTATTCTGCACCCCAGTCTCCAACCACTGCTCTCCGTAAAAGTCCTTCTGCACCTCAGTCACCAACTTCTGCTCTCTGCAACAGTCCTTCTTCAACCTAGTCTCAAACCTCTGCTCTCTGCAACATTTCTTCTGCACCCCAGTCTCCAACCAGTGCTCTCTGCAACTGTCCTGCTGCACCTCATTCTCCAACCTCTGCTCTCTGTAGCGATCCTTATGCATCTAAGTCTCCAACCTCTGGTCTCTGCAATAGTCCTTCTGCAAACCAGTCTGCAACCTCTGCACTCTGTAACAGTCCTTCTGCACATCAGTGTCCAAACTCTGCTCTCTGTAAAAATTATTCTTAACCTCAGTCTCCAAACTCTATTCTCTGTAACAGGCCTTCTGCACCCCAGTTTTCAACCTCTGCTCTTTGTAACGATCTTTCTGCACCTCAGTCTCCTAACTCTGCTCTCTGTAACAGACCTTCTGCACCCCATTCTCCAACATCTGCTCTCTGTAACAGTTCTTCTGGTAACCAATCTGCAAAGTCTGCTCTCTGTAACTCTTCTTCTGCACCCCAGTCTCCATCCTCTGCTCTCTGTAACACTCCTTCTGCACCACAGTCTCCATCCTCTGCTCTCTGTAAGAATCCTTCTGCACCCCAGTCTCCAAACGCTCCTCTCTGTAACAGTCTTACTGCACCTCAGGCTCCAACCTCTGCTCTCTTTAATGAACCTTCAGCACCTCAATCTAGAACAACTGCTCTCTGTAACAGCCCTTCTGAACCCCATTCTCCAACCTATGATTTCTGGATCTGTAGTTTTGCAAACCAGTATCCTACCTCTGCTCCTTGTAACAATTCTTCTGGACCTGAGTCTCCAACCTTTGCTCTCTGAAACGGTCCGTCTGCACCGCAGTATCCAAACTCTGTTCTCTGCATCAGTCCTTCTGCACCACAGTATCCAAACTCTGCTCTCTGTAACAGTCCTTCTGTACCGCAGTCTCCAAACTCTGATCTCTGTAACGGTCCTTCTGCACCCCAGTCTCAAAACTCTGCTTTCTACAAAAGTCCTTCTGCACCCCAGTCTCCAAACTCTGCTGCCTGCAAAAGTCCTTCTACACCCTAGTCTCCAAACTCTGCTATCTGATACAGTCCTTCTGCACCCGAATCTCCAACCTCTGCTCTCTGTAACAATTTTTCTGTACCTCAGTCTCCAACCTCTACTCTCTGTAACAGTCCTTCTGCATCTCAGTCTCCAACCTCTGCTCTCTGCAATAGTCCTTAAGCACCGCTGTCTCAAATTCTGTTCCCTGCAACAGTCGTTCTACACCCCAGTCTCAAATCTCTGCTATCTGCAACAGTCCTTCTGCACCTTACTCTCCAACCTCTGCTTTCTGAAACGAACCTTCTGCACCCCAGTCTCCAACATCTGCTCTCTGCAACAGTCCTTCTGCACCTCAGTCTGAAAACTCTGCTCTCTGCAACGATCCTTCTTCACCTCAGGTCCCAAACTCTTATCTCTGAAATGGTCCTTCTGAACCCCAGTATTGTACCTCTGCTCTCTGTAACAATATTTCTGCACCTCAGTCTTCAACATCTGCTCTCTGTAACAGTCCTTCTCTACCCCAATTTCTAACATCTGCTCTCTGCAACGGTCCTTCTGCACCCCAGTCTCCAAAATCTACTCTCTGTAACAGTCCTTCTGTACCGCAGTCTCCAACCTCTTCTTTCTATAATGGTTCTTCTACACGCGAATTGCCAACCTCTGCTCTCTGTAACAGCCCTTCTAAGCCTCAGTCTGAAACCTCTGCTCTCTGCAACGATCCTTCTGCACCCCAGTCTCCAAACTGAGCTATCTGTAAAAATTCTTCTGCACCCCTGTCTCAAAACTATGTTCTCTAGAAAAGGTCTTCTGCACCCCAGTATCAAACTCTGCTCTCTGTAACAGGCCTTCTACACCCCAGTCTCCAACCTCTTCTCTCTGCAATGATCGTTCTGCACCTCAGTTTCCAAAGTCTGCTCTCTGTAATGGTCCTACTGCACCCCAGTCTGAAAACTCTGCTCTTTGCAATGATCCTTCTTCACCTCAGTTCCCAAACTCTGATCTCTGAAATGTTCCTTCTGAACCCCAGTATTGTACCTCTGCTCTCTGTAAAAATATTTCTGCACCTCAGTCTTCAACATCTGCTCTCTTTAAAAGTCTTTCTGCACCCCAGTCTCCAAACTCTGCTTTCTACAAAAGTCCTTTTGCACCCCAGTCTCCAAACTCTGCTGCCTGCAAAAGTCCTTCTACTCTCCAAACTCTTCTATCTGCTACAGTCCTTCTGCACCCGAATATCCAACCTCTGCTCTCTGTAACAATCTTTCTGTACCTCAGTCTCCAAGCTCTACTCTCTGTAACAGTCCTTCTGCATCTCAGTCTCCAACCTCTGCTGCCTGCAATAGTCCTTAAGCACCGTTATCTCAAATTCTGTTCCCTGCAACAGTCATTCTGCACCCCAGTCTCCAACGTCTGCTCTCTGCAACAGTCCTTCTGCACCTCAGTCTGAAAACTCTGCTCTTTGCAATGATTCTTCTTCACCTCAGTTCCCAAACTCTGATCTCTGAAATGTTCCTTCTGAACCCCAGTATTGTACCTCTGCTCTCTGTAACAATATTTCTGCAACTCAGTCTTCAACATCTGCTCTCTGTAAAAGTCTTTCTGCACCCCAGTCTCTAATATCTGCTCTCTGCAACAGTCCTTCTGCACCTCAGTCTCTAACCTCTACTCTCTGTAACAGTCCTTCTTCACCTTAGTCTCCAACATTTGCTCTTTGTAAGATTCTTCTACAACCCAGTATCCAAACTCTGCCTTCTGTAACAATCCTTCTGAACCCCTATTCAAAACTCTGTTCTCTGTAACAGTCCTTCTGAACACCAGTCTCAATACTCTGCTTTCCACAAAGATCCTTCTGCACCCCAGTCTCCTTCATCTGCTCTCTGCAACAGTCCTTCTCCACCCCAGTCTCCAAACTTTGCTCTCTGTAACAGTCCTCCTGTAGTGCACTTTCAAAAATCTGCTCTATGTAATGGTCCTTCTGCACCCCAGTCTCCAAACTGAGCTATCTGTAAAAATTCTTCTGCACCCCTGTCTCAAAACTATGTTCTCTAGAAAAGGTCTTCTGCACCCCAGTATCAAACTCTGCTCTCTGTAACAGGCCTTCTACACCCCAGTCTCCAACCTCTTCTCTCTGCAATGATCCTTCTGCACCTCAGTTTCCAACGTCTGCTCTCTGTAATGGTCCTACTGCACCCCAGTCTGAAAACTCTGCTCTTTGCAATGATCCTTCTTCACCTCAGTTCCCAAACTCTGATCTCTGAAATGTTCCTTCTGAACCCCAGTATTGTACCTCTGCTCTCTGTAAAAATATTTCTGCACCTCAGTCTTCAACATCTGCTCTCTTTAAAAGTCTTTCTGCACCCCAGTCTCCAAACTCTGCTTTCTACAAAAGTCCTTTTGCACCCCAGTCTCCAAACTCTGCTGCCTGCAAAAGTCCTTCTACTCTCCAAACTCTTCTATCTGCTACAGTCCTTCTGCACCCGAATATCCAACCTCTGCTCTCTGTAACAATCTTTCTGTACCTCAGTCTCCAAGCTCTACTCTCTGTAACAGTCCTTCTGCATCTCAGTCTCCAACCTCTGCTGCCTGCAATAGTCCTTAAGCACCGTTATCTCAAATTCTGTTCCCTGCAACAGTCATTCTGCACCCCAGTCTCCAACGTCTGCTCTCTGCAACAGTCCTTCTGCACCTCAGTCTGAAAACTCTGCTCTTTGCAATGATTCTTCTTCACCTCAGTTCCCAAACTCTGATCTCTGAAATGTTCCTTCTGAACCCCAGTATTGTACCTCTGCTCTCTGTAACAATATTTCTGCAACTCAGTCTTCAACATCTGCTCTCTGTAAAAGTCTTTCTGCACCCCAGTCTCTAATATCTGCTCTCTGCAACAGTCCTTCTGCACCTCAGTCTCTAACCTCTACTCTCTTTAACAGTCCTTCTTCACCTTAGTCTCCAACATTTGCTCTTTGTAAGATTCTTCTACAACCCAGTATCCAAACTCTGCCTTCTGTAACAATCCTTCTGAACCCCTATTCAAAACTCTGTTCTCTGTAACAGTCCTTCTGAACACCAGTCTCAATACTCTGCTTTCCACAAAGATCCTTCTGCACCCCAGTCTCCTTCATCTGCTCTCTGCAACAGTCCTTCTCCACCCCAGTCTCCAAACTTTGCTCTCTGTAACAGTCCTCCTGTAGTGCACTTTCAAAAATCTGCTCTATGTAATGGTCCTTCTGCACCCCAGTCTCCAAACTGAGCTATCTGTAAAAATTCTTCTGCACCCCTGTCTCAAAACTATGTTCTCTAGAAAAGGTCTTCTGCACCCCAGTATCAAACTCTGCTCTCTGTAACAGGCCTTCTACACCCCAGTCTCCAACCTCTTCTCTCTGCAATGATCCTTCTGCACCTCAGTTTCCAACGTCTGCTCTCTGTAATGGTCCTACTGCACCCCAGTCTGAAAACTCTGCTCTTTGCAATGATCCTTCTTCACCTCAGTTCCCAAACTCTGATCTCTGAAATGTTCCTTCTGAACCCCAGTATTGTACCTCTGCTCTCTGTAAAAATATTTCTGCACCTCAGTCTTCAACATCTGCTCTCTTTAAAAGTCTTTCTGCACCCCAGTCTCCAAACTCTGCTTTCTACAAAAGTCCTTTTGCACCCCAGTCTCCAAACTCTGCTGCCTGCAAAAGTCCTTCTACTCTCCAAACTCTTCTATCTGCTACAGTCCTTCTGCACCCGAATATCCAACCTCTGCTCTCTGTAACAATCTTTCTGTACCTCAGTCTCCAAGCTCTACTCTCTGTAACAGTCCTTCTGCATCTCAGTCTCCAACCTCTGCTCTCTGCAATAGTCCTTAAGCACCGTTATCTCAAATTCTGTTCCCTGCAACAGTCATTCTGCACCCCAGTCTTCAACATCTGCTCTCTGCAACAGTCCTTCTGCACCTCAGTCTGAAAACTCTGCTCTTTGCAATGATTCTTCTTCACCTCAGTTCCCAAACTCTGATCTCTGAAATGTTCCTTCTGAACCCCAGTATTGTACCTCTGCTCTCTATAACAATATTTCTGCAACTCAGTCTTCAACATCTGCTCTCTGTAAAAGTCTTTCTGCACCCCAGTCTCTAATATCTGCTCTCTGCAACAGTCCTTCTGCACCTCAGTCTCTAACCTCTACTCTCTGTAACAGTCCTTCTTCACCTTAGTCTCCAACATTTGCTCTTTGTAAGATTCTTCTACAACCCAGTATCCAAACTCTGCCTTCTGTAACAATCCTTCTGAACCCCTATTCAAAACTCTGTTCTCTGTAACAGTCCTTCTGAACACCAGTCTCAATACTCTGCTTTCCACAAAGATCCTTCTGCACCCCAGTCTCCTTCATCTGCTCTCTGCAACAGTCCTTCTCCACCCCAGTCTCCAAACTTTGCTCTCTGTAACAGTCCTCCTGTAGTGCACTTTCAAAAATCTGCTCTATGTAATGGTCCTTCTGCACCCAAGTCTCCAATCTCTGCTCTCTGTAACACTCCTTCTGCACCTCAGTCTCCAAATCTGCTCTGTGCAACATTCCTTCTGCACCTCAGTCTGAAAACTTTGTTCTCTGCAAGGATCCTTCTGCACTGCACCCCAGTCTCCAACATCTGCTCTGTGTAACGGTCCTTCCGCACATTAGTCTCCAAAGTCTGCTCTCTGTAACAGTCCTTCTGCACCTCAGTCTCCAACCACTGCTCTCTGCAAGGATCCTTTTGCATCCCAGTCTCCAACTTCTGCTCTCTGCAACAGTCTTTCTGCACTCCAGTCTCCAACCTCTGCTCTCCACTACAGTCCTTTTTCACCCCAGTCTAAAAACTCTGCTCTCTGCAACATTTCTTCTGCACCCCAGTCTCCAACCTGTGCTCTCTGTAAATGTCCTGCTGCACCCCAGTCTCCTTCCTCTGCTCTCTGTAAGAATCTTTCTGCACCTCAGTCTCTAACCGCTCCTCTCTGTAGCAGTCATTCTGCACCTCAGTGTCCAACCTCTGCTTTCTGTAGCTATCTTTCTGCACCTCAGTCTTCAACCTCTGCTCTCTTCACGATCTTTCTCCACCTCAGTCTCCCAGCTCTGCAATTTGTAACGGTCCTTCTGCACCCCAGTCTCCAACCTCTGCTCTCTGAAACGATCCTTCTGAACCTTAGTCTCCAACCTCTGCTCTCTGTATCAAACCTTCTGCACCCCACTCTTTAAACTCTGCACTCTGTAACAAGCCTTTTGAAACCCAGTTTCCAATCTCTTCTCTCTTCAACGATCCTTCTTCAACTCAGTCTCCATCCTCTTCTCTCTGCAACTGTCCTTCTGCACCCCAGTCTCCTTCCTCTGCTCTCTGTAAGAATCTTTCTGCACCTCAGTCTCTAACCGCTCCTCTCTGTAGCAGTCATTCTGCACCTCAGTGTCCAACCTCTGCTCTCTGTAATGAACTTTCAGCACCTCAGTCTCTAACCGCTGCTCTCTGTAATGGTCCTTCTGCACCCCAGTCTCCAACCTCTTCTATCAGTAAGAGTCCTTCTGCAACCCAGTCTTCAACTTCTGCTCTCTGCAACATTTCTTCTACACCCCAGTCTGAATCGGTGCTCTCTGTAACTGTCCTTCTGCACCCCAGTCTCCAAACTCTCCTCTCTGTAACAATCTTTCTGCACCACAGTCTGAAACCTCTGCTCTCTGCAACGATCATTCTGACCCTCATCATCCAACCCTGCTCACCGCAATAAATCTTCTGCACCCCAGCCTCCAACCATGCTCTCTGTAAGAGTCCTTCTGCACTTCAGTCTCCAATCTCTGCTCTCTGTAACAATCCTTCTGCACCTCAGTCTCCATTCTCTGCTATCTGTAACAATCCATCAGCACACCAGTCTCCAAAAGCTGCTCTCTGTAACAGGCCTAATGCACCCTAGTTTCTAAACTCTTCTCTCTGCAATGATCCTTCTCCACCTCAGTCTCCAACCACTGCTCTCTGCAACAGTCCTTCTGCACCCAGTCTCCAACCTCTGCTCTCTGTAAGATCCTTCTTCACACTGGTCTCCAAACTTTGCTCTCTATAACAGTCTTTCTGCACCTCAGTCTCCAAACTCTGCTCTCTGCTACGGTCTTTCTGCACCCCAGTATCCATCCTCTGTTTTCTGCAACAGTCCTTCTGCACCCCAGGCTCAAAACTCTGCTCTCTGCAACAGTTCTTCTGTACCACAGTCTCCAAACTATGCTGTCTGTAACGTTCCTTCTGCACCCCAGTCTCCAAACTCTACTTTCCATATCAGTTATTCTGCACCCCAGTCTCCAAACTCTGCTCTCTGTAACAGTCTTTCTGCACCTCACTTTCCAAACTCTGCTCTTTTCAACAGTTCTTCTGCACCTCAGTCTCGAACCTCTGCTCTGTGTAAGTTCCTTCTTTACCCCGGTCTCCAAACTTTGCTTTCTATAAGAGTCCTTCTGCACCTCAGTCTCCAAATTCTGCTCTATGCAACATTCCTTCTGCACCCCAGTCTCCAACCTCTGTTCTCAGCAAAAGTCTTTCTACACCCCAGGCTCCAAACTCTGCTCTCTGTAACAGTCCTTCTGTACCACAGTCTCCAACCTCTGCTGTCTGTAATGGTCCTTCTGCACCTGAGACTCCAAACTCTACTTTCCATATGAGTTATTCTGCACCCCAGTCTCCAACCACTGCTCTCCGTAAAAGTCCTTCTGCACCTCAGTCACCAACCTCTGCTCTCTGCAACAGTCGTTCTGCACCCCAGTCTCCAAGCTCTTCTCTCTGCAAATTTCTTCTACACCCCGGTCTCGGAACTCTGCTCTCTGCAACGATCCTACTGCACCCCTGTCTCCAACGTCTGCTTTCCGCTACAGTCCTTCTTCACCACAGTCTCAAACCTCTGCTCTCTGCAACATTTCTTCTGCACCCCAGTCTCCAATCAGTGCTCTCTGCAACTGTCTTGCTGCACCCCAGTCTCCAACCTCTGCTCTCTGTAGCAATCCTTATGCATCTAAGTCTCCAACCTCTGGTCTCTGCAACAGTCCTTCTGCACCCCATTCTGCAAGCTCTGCTCTCTGTAACAGTCCTTTTGCACATCAGTGTTCAAACTCTGCTCTCTGTAAAGATTTTTCTTCACCTCAGTCGCCAAACTCTATTCTCTGTAACAGGCCTTCTGCACCCCAGTCTTCAACCTCTGCTCTTTGTAACGATCTTTCTGCACCTCAGTCTCCAAACTATGCTCTCTGTAACAGACCTTCTGCACCCCATTCTCCAACATCTGCTCTCTGTAACGCTCCTTCTGCACCCCAGTCTTCATCCTCTGCTCTCTGTAACACTCCTTCTGCACCCCAGTCTCCATCCTCTGCTCTCTGTAACACTCCTTCTGCACCACATCTCCATCCTCTACTCTCTGTAAGAATTTTTCTGCACCCCAGTCTCCAAACGCTCCTCTTTGTAACAGTCTTACTGCACCTCAGTCTCCAACCTCTGCTCTCTGTAATGAACCTTCAGCACCTCAATCTCCAGCCGCTGCTCTCTGTAACAGCCGTTCTGAACCCCATTCTCCAACCTGTTTTCTAAATCAGTACTTTCGCAAACCAGTATCCTACCTCTGCTCCTTGTAACAATTGTTCTGCACCTGAGTCTCCAACCTCTGCTCTCTGAAACGGTCGGTCCGCACCCCAGTATCCAAACTCTGTTCTCTACATCAGTCTTTCTGCACCACAGTATCCAAAGTCTGCTCTCTGTAACAGTCCTTCTGCACCCCAGTCTCCAAACTCTGCTTTCTACAAAAGTCCTTCTGCACCCCAGTCTCCAAACTCTGCTGCCTGCTAAAGACCTTCTACACCCCAGTCTCCAAACTCTGCTATCTGCTACAGTCCTTCTGCACCCGAATCTCCAAACTCTGCTCTCTGTAACAATCTTTCTGTACCTCAGTCTTTAACCTCTACTCTCTGTAACAGTCTTTCTGCATCTCAGTCTCCAACCTCTGCTCTCTGCAAAAGTCCTTAAGCACCGCTGTCTCAAATACTGTTTTCTGCAACAGTCATTCTGCACCCCAGTCTCCAACATCTGCTCTCTGCAACAGTCCTTCTGCACCTCAGTCTGAAAACTCTGCTCTCTGCAACGATCTTTCTTCACCTCAGTTCCTAAAATCTGATCTCTGAAATGTTCCTTCTGAACCCCAGTATTGTACCTCTGCTCTCTGTAACAATATTTCTGCACCTCAGTCTTCAACATCTGCTCTCTGAAAAAGTCCTTCTGCACCCCAGTCTCTAATATCTGCTCTCTGCAACAGTCCTTCTGCACCTCAGTCTCTAACCTCTACTCTCTGTAACAGTCCTTCTCCACCTCAGTCTCCAACATTTGCTCTTTGTAAGATTCTGCTACAACCCAGTATCCAAACTCCGCCCTCTGTAACAATCCTTCTTAACCCCTTCTCAAAACTCTGTTCTCTGTAACAGTCCTTCTGAACACCAGTCTCAATACTCTGCTTTCCACAAAGATCCTTCTGCACCCCAGTCTCCTTCATCTGCTCTCTGCAACAGTCCTTCTCCACCCCAGTCTCCAACCTTTGCTCTCTGTAACAGTCCTCCTGTAGTGCACTTTCAAATATCTGCTCTATGTAATGGTCCTTCTGCACCCAAGTCTCCAATCTCTGCTCTCTGTAACACTCCTTCTGCACCTCAGTCTCCAAATCTACTCTGTGCAACATTCCTTCTGCACCTCAGTCTGAAAATTTTGTTCTCTGCAAGGATCCTTCTGCACCTCAGGCTCAAAACACTGCTCTCATTAACAGTCCTTCTGCACCCCAGTCTCCAACCTCTGCTCTTTGTAACAGGCCTCTTGCACCCCATTCTCCACCCTCTGCTCTCTGTAATAGTGCTTCTTCACCTCAGTGTACAAACTCTGCTCTCTGCAACAGCCCGTCTGCACCGCAGTCTCCAAACTCTGCTTACTGTATCACTCCATCTGCACCACAGTCTCCAAATTCTGCTCTCTGTAAGATCCTTCTGCACTACAGTTTCCAAACTCTGCTCTCTGTAACATTCCTTCTCCACCCCAGTCTTTAACCTCTGCCTTCTGCAAGTGTCCTGCGGCACCCCAGTCTCCAACCTCTGTCCTCTGCAACAGTCCTTCTGGTCCCCAGTCTCCAAACTCTGCTCTCCGTAACGGTCTTTCAGCACCCCAGTCTCCAAACCCTTCTTTCTGTATCAGTTCTTTTGAACCTCAGTCTCAAACCTCTGCTCTCTGTATCTATTCTTCTGCACTTCACTCTCCATCCTGTGCTCTCTGCAATATTCCTTGTGCACCCCAGTCTCCAACATCTACTCTGTGTAACAGTTTTTCTATACCGCAGTCTCCACAGTCTGGTCTTTGTAACGGTCCTTCCGCACCCCAATTTCCAACCTGTGCTTTCTCTAACAGTCCTTCTGCACCTCAGTTTCCAAACTCGGCTCTCTTTAACAGTGCTTCTACACCTCAGTCTCCAACCTCTGCTCTCTGTAACAGTCCTACTGAACCTCAGTCTGACACCTCTGCTCTCTTCACAATCCTTCTGCACCCCAGTCTCCAAACACTGCTCTCTGTAATAGTTTACCTGCACCTCAGTCTCCAACCTCTGCTCTCTGTAAGATCCTTCAGCAACCCAGTCTCCAATCTCTGCTCTCTATAACTGTCCTTCTGCACCCCAGTTTCCAAACTTTCCTCTCTGTAACAGGCTTTCTGCACCCCAGTCTCCATTATCTGCTCTCTGCAATGATCCTTCTGCACAACAGTCTCCAACATCTGCTTTCTGCAATGATTCTACTGCACCTCAGTCTCAAACCTCTAATCTCTGCAACTGTCCTTCTGCACATAAGTCTCCAAATTCTGCTCTTTGTAAGATTCTTCTGCAACCCTGTATGCAACCTCTGCTCTCTGTAACAGAACTCCTGAATCCGAGTCTCCATCCTCTGCTCTCTGTAACAGTCCTTTTGCACTGCAGTCTCCAACCTCTGCTCTCCACAACAGTCCTTCTGCACACGAGTTACCAAAATCTGCTCTCTGCAACAGTCCTTCTGTGCCCCAGTCTCCAACATCTGCTTTCTAAAACAGTTCTTCTGCACCACAATCTCAAAACCCTGCTCTCTGCAACGACCCTTCTGCACCCCAGTCTCCAACCTGTGCTCTCTGTAACAGTCCTTCAGCACCTCAGTCTCCCAACTCTGCTCTCTGGAAGATTCTTCTGCAACACAGTCTTTAAAGTTTGCACTCTGGAACAGTCCTTCTGCACAACAGTCTCCAACCTCTGCTCTCTGTAACAGACATTCTGCACCCCAGTCTATAACCTCTTCTGTCTGAAACAATTCTTCTCCACTCCAGTCTTCAACATCTGATCTCTGCAACACTCCTTTTGAACCCCAGTCTCTAAACTCTGCTCTCTGTAAGATCCATCTCAACCCCAGTCTCCAAATTCTACTATTTGTAACAGTCCTTCTGCACCCCAGTCTCCAAACTCTGCTCTCTGTAACAGTCCTTCGACACCTCAGTCTTGAACCTCTGCTCTGTGAAACGGTCCTTCTGCACCCCAGGTTCTAAAATCAGCTCTCTTAAACGATCCTTCTGGAACCCAGTCTCTAATGTCTGCTCTTTGCAACAGTCTTTCTGCACCACAGTCTCTAAACTCTGCTCTCTGTAAGATCTTTCTGCACTCCAGTTTCCAAACTCTGCTCTCTGTTACATTCCTTCTCCACCCGAATCTCCAACCTCTGTCCTCTGCAACAGTTTTTCTGCTTCCCAGAATCCGAGATCTGCTCTCTGTAACACTCCTTCTGTACCGCAGTCTCCAAACTCTGCTCTTTGTAACGATCCTTCTACACCCCAGTCTCCATTTCTGCTTTCTGTATCAGTTGTCTGAACCCCAGTCTCCAAACTCTGTTCTCTGTATCTATCCTTCTGCACCTTAGTCTCTAACCTGTGCTCTATGTAAGAGCCCTTCTGCACCCCAGTCTCCAACCTCTGCTCTCGGTAACAGACTTATACCGGAGTATCCAACCTCTGCTCTCTGCAATGGTCCTTATTCAGCCCAATTTCGAAACTCTGCTTTCTGTAACAGTCCTTCTGCACCTAAGTGTCCAAACTCTCCTCTCTGTAACAGTCCTTCTACACCTCAATCCCCAACCTCTGCTCTCTGTAACAGTCCACCTGCACCTCAGTATCCAACCTCTGCTCTCTGTAAGATCCTTCAGCAACCCAGTCTCCTAACACTGCTCTGTATAACAGTCCTTCCGCACCCCAGTCTCCAAACTCTCGTCTCTGTAACTGGCCTTCTGCATGCCAGGCTCCAAACTCTGCTCTCTGCAACGATACTTCTGCACCCCAGTCTCCAAACTCTGCTCTCTGCAATGATCCTACTGCACCCCAGTCTCCAAACTCTGATCACTACAATAGTCCTTCTGCACATCAGTCTCCAAATTCTGCTCTCTGTAAGATCCTTCTGCACCCCTTTCTTCTAGCTCTGCTCTATGTAACAGGATTTGTGCACCTCAGTCTCCAATCTCTGCTCTTTGCAACAGTCCTTCTGCACCACAGTCTCCAAACTCTGCTCTCTGTAAGATCGTTCTGCACCTAAGTCTCCAACCTGTTCTCAAGTTTCCAAATTCTTCTCTCTGAAACATTCCTTCTTCACCCCAGTATTTAACCTCTGCTTTCTGCAAGTGTTCTGCGGCACCCCAGTCTCCACACTCTGTCCTCTGCAACAGTCCTTCTGCTTCCCACTCTCCAACATCTGCTCTCTGTAACGGTCCTTCTTAAGCCCAGTCTCAAACCTCTGCTCTCTGTATATATACTTCTGCACCTCAGTCTCCAACCTGTTCTCTCTGTAAAATTTCTTCTGAACCCCAGTCTCCAAACTCTGCTCTCTGTATCAGTTATTCTATACCGCAGTCACCAAACTCTGGTCTCTGTAACGGTCCTTCTGCACCCCAATTTCTAACCTCTGTTTTCTGTAACAATCCTTCTGCACCTCAGTCTCCAAACTCTGCTCTCTGTAACAGTCCTTTTACACCTCAGTCTCCAACCTCTGCTCTCTGTCACAGTCCTTCTGCACCTCAGTCTGACACCTCTGCTCTCTGCAAGATCCTTCTGCACCCCAGTCTCCAAACACTGCTCTCTGTAACAGTCCACCTGCACCTCAGTCTCCAAACTCTCCTCTCTGTAACAGGCCTTCTGCACCCCAGTCTCCAAAATTTGCTCTCTGCAGTGATCCAACTGCACCCCACTCTCCAACTTCTGATCTCTGCAACAGTCCTTCTGCAAGTCAGTCTCCAAATTCTGCTCTTAGTTAGATGCTTCTGCACCACTGTATCCAACCTCTTCTCTCTGTAAGAGTCCTTCTGCACCTTACTCTCTTACCTCTGCTCTCTGTAACAGTCCTTCTGCACCTCAGTCTCCCAACTCTGCTCTCTGTAAAATCCTTTTGCAACCAAGTCTTTAAACTCTGCACTCTGTAAGAGTACTTCTGCACAACAGGCTCCAACCTCTTCTCTGTGCAACGATTCTTCTCCACCCCAGTCTCCAATATCTGCTCTCTGCAACAGTCCTTCTGCACAACAGTCTCCAAATTCTTCTCACTGTAACAGTCCTTCTTCACCCCAGTCTCCAAACTCTGCTCTCTGCAACGATCCTTCTGGACCCCAGACTCCAATGTCTGCTCTCTGCAACATTTCTTCTGCACCACAGTCTCCAACCTCTGCTCTCTGTAAGATGTATCTGCACTCCAGTTTCCAAACTCTGCTCTCTGTAACATTCCTTCTCCACCCCAGTCTTCAAACTCTGTCCTCTGCCACAGTCCTTCTTCTCCCCAGTCTCAAATATCTGCTCTCTGTAACAGTCCTTCTGTACCGCAGTCTCCAACCTCTTCTCTTTGTAATGGTCCTTCTACACCCCAGTCTCCAAACTCTGCTTTCTGTATCAGTCTGTCTGAACCCCAGTTTCCAAAGTCTGTTTTCTGTATCTATCCTTCTGCACCTCAGTCTCCAACCTGTGCTCTATGTAAGAGTCCTTATGCAACCCACTCTCCAACATCTGTTCTGGATAACAGTCCTATACCACAGTCTCCAACATCTGCTCTCTGTAAAAGTCCTTCTGCAACCCAATTTCAAAACTCTGTTTCCTGTGACAATCCTTCTGCATATGAGTCTCCAAACTCTGCTCTCAGTAACAGTCCTTCTACACCCCAGTGTCCAAACTCTGCTTTGTGTATCAAACTTTCTGAACCGCAGTCTCTAAACTCTGTTCTCTGTATCTACCCTTCTGAACCTCAGTCTCAAACCTCTTCTCTATGCAACAGTCCTTCTATACTACAGTCTTCAAACTCTGCTCTCTGTAAAGGTCTTTCTGCAACACATACTCCGAACTCTGCTTTCTGTATTAATCCTTGTGCACCATAGTCTCCAAATTCTGCTCTCTCTAAGAGTCTTTCTTCACCTCAGTATCCAACCTCTGCTCTCTGTAACAGTCCTTCTGAACCGCAGTATCCAAACTCTGCTCTCTGCAACAGTCCTTCTGCACCCCAGTCTGACAACTCTGCTCTCTGTAACAATACTTCTGCCCCTTATTCTCCAACCTCTGCTCTATGTAACAAGAATTTTGCACGTCAGTCTCCAACCTCTGCTCTCCACAACAGTCCTTCAGCACTCCAGTTTCCAAACTCTGCTCTCTGCAACAGTCCTTCTGAACCCCAGTCTCCAACCTCTGCTCTCTTAAAAAGTCCTCCTCCACCCCAGTCTCCAAGTTCTGCTCTCTTCAACAGTCCTTCTGCACCAAAGTATCCAACCTCTCCTCTCTTTAAGGTCCTTCTGCACTCTAGTATCCAAACTCGGCTCTCTGTAACATTACTTCTCCACCCCATTCTCTAACCTCTGCTTTCTGCAAATGTCCTGCAACACCCAAGTCTCCAACCTCTGTCTTCTGCAACAGTCCTTCAGCTCCCCAGTTTCAAAGCTCTGCTGTCTGCAACAATCCTTCTGCACCCAGCCTCCAAACTCTGCTCTCTATAACAATCCTCTGCACCTCAGTCTCCTAACTCTGTTCTCTGCAGCTGTCCTTCATCACCTCAGTCTCCAACCTCCACTCTCTGTAACAGTTCTTCTGCACTTCACTCTCCAAACTCTGCTCTCTCCAACAGTCCTTCTGAACCCCAGTCTCCAACCTCTGCTCTCTGTAACAATCCTTATGTACCACAGTCTCCAACCTCTGCTCTCGGTAATGGTCCTTCTGCACCCCAGTCTCCAAACTCTGCTTTCTGTATCTGTCCTTCTAAACCCCAGTCTCAAACCTCTGCTCTCAGTAACTATCCTTCTGCACCTTAGTCTCCAACCTATGCAATCTGTTACAATTTTTCTATACCGCAGTCTCCAAACTCTGGTCTTTCTTACTGTCCTTTTGCACCCCAATTTCCAACAACTTCTTTCTGTAAAAGTCCTTCTGTACCTCAGTCTCCAAACTCTGCTCTCTGTAACAGTCTTTCTACACATCGGTCTTCAACCTCTGCTCTCTGTAACAGTCCATCTGCACCTCAGTCTGACACCTCTGCTCTCTGAACGATCCTTCTGCACCCCAGTCTCCAACCACTGCTCTCTGGAACAGTCCACCTGCACCTCAGTCTCCAAACTCTGCTCTCTGTATAATCCTTCAGTAACTCAATCTTCCAACTCTGCTCTCTATAACAGTCCTTCTGCACCCCAGTCTCCAACCTCTCTTCTCCGTAACAGGCCTTCTGCACGAGAGTCTCAAAAGTCTGCTCTCTGTAGCAGGCTTTCTGCACCCCAGTCTCCAACCTCTGTTCTCTGCAACGATCCTTCTGCTCACCAGTCTTCAACTTATGCTCTCTGCAATGATCCTAGTGCACCCCAGTCTCCAACCTCTGATTACTGCAACAGTCCTTCTGCAACTAAGTCTCCAAATTCTGCTCTCTGTAAGATCCTTCTGCACCCCTGTCTCCAAGCTTGGCTTATTTTAACGATCCTTCTGCACCCCAGTGTCCAACCTATGATCAATGTAACAGGACTTTGCACCTCAGTCTCCAAACTCTGCTCTCTGCAACAGTCCTTCTCGACCCCAGTCTCCAACTTCTACTCTCTCTAAGAGTCCTTCTGCACCTCAGTCTCTAACCACTGCTCTCTGCAACATTCCTTCTGCAGCCCAGTCTCCATCCTCTGCTCTCTGCAACAGTCCTTCTGAACCCCAGTCTTTAACCTCTGCTCTCTGCAACAGTCCTTCTGCACCCCAGTCTCCAACTTATGCCTCTGTAATGATTCTACTGCACCCCAGTCTCCAACTTCTACTCTCTGCAACATTCCTTCTGCAGCCCAGTCTTCATCCTCTTCTCTCTGCCACAGTCCTTCTTCACACCAGTCTCCAACCTTTGCTCTCTGCAACAGTCCTTCTGCACCCCTGTCTCTAAACTCTGCTCTCTGTAACAATTTCTGCACCTCAGTCTCCATATTCTGTTCTCTGCAACAGTCCTTCTGCACCTCAGTCTCCAACCTCTAGTCTCTGTAACAGTCCTTCTGCACTTCACTCTCCAACCTCTGCTCTCGGTAGGATCCTTCTAAAACCCAGTCTCAAACCTCTGCTCTCTGTATCTATTATTCTGCACCTCAGTCTCCAATCTCTGCTCTCTGTTACAGTTTTTCTATACCGCAGTCTCTAAACTCTGGTCTCTGTTACGGTCCTTCTGCACGCCAAATTACAACCACTTCTTTCTGTAACAGTCCTTCTGCACCTCAGTCTCCAAACTCTGCTCTCTGTAACAGTCCATCTACACCTCAGTCTCCAACCTCTGCTCTCTGTAACAGTCCTTCTGCACCTCAGTCTGACAGCTCTGCTATCTGCACGATTCTTCTGCACCCTAGTCTCCAAACACTGTTCTCTATAACAGTCCTTCTGAACACCAGTCTCAAAACTCTGCTCTCCTCTCTGTTCTCTATGACAGTCCTTCTGCACACTAGTTACCAACATCTTCTCTCTGCAACAGTCCTTCTGCACCTCAGTCTTAAAACTCTGCTCTCTGCAACGACCCTTCTGCACCCCAGTCTCCAACCTCTGATCTTTGCAACAGTCCTTTTGCAACTCTGTCTCCAAATTCTGTTCTCTTTAAGATCCTTCTGCACCCCTGTCTCCAAACTCTGCATATTGCAACGATCCTTCTGCACCCCAGTGTCCAACCTCTGCTCTATGTAACAGAATTTTGCTCCTCATTCTCCAAGCTCTGCTCTCTGAAACAGTCCTTCTGCACCCCAGTCTCAAACTTCTGCTCTCTCTAAGAGTCCTTCCTCAACTCAGTCTCCAACATCTACTCTGTGCAACATTCCTTCTTCAGCCCAGTCTTTATCCTCTGCTCTCTGCCAAACTCCTTCTGCTCCCCAGTCTCCAAACGCTGCTCTCTGTAACAGTCCTACCGCAGCTCAGTCTCCAACCACTTCTCTCTGTAACAATCCTTCTGCACACCAGTCTCTAAAATCTGCTCTCTGCAACCGTCCTTTTCCACCCCAGTTTCCAATATCTGCTCTCTGCAACAGTCCTTTTGCACCCCAATCTCCAAACTCTGCTCTCTGCAACGAACCTTGTGGACACCAGTGTCCAAAGTCTGCTCTCTGCAACAGTGCATCTGCAATAAAGTCTCCAACCTCTGCTCTCTGTAACATCTTTCTGCACTCCAGTTTTCAAACTCTGCTCTCTGTAAAATTTCTTCTCCACCCCAATCTCAAACCTCTGTCCTCTGCAACAGTCCTTCTGCTCGCCAATCTCTGAGATCTGCTCTCTGTCACATACCTTATGTACCGCAGTTTCCAAACTCTGCTCTCTGTAACGGTCCTTTTGCAACCCAGTCTCCAACCTCTGCTTTTTGAATCAGTCCTTCTGAACCCCAGTCTCCAAACTCTGCTCTTTGTATCTATCTTTCTGCACCTCAGTCTTCAAACTGTGCTCTCTGGAAGAGTCTTTCTGAACCCCAGTCTCCAACCTCTGCTCTCTGTTACAGTCCTTCTATACCGCAGTCTCCAAATTTGCTCTCTGTAACGGTCCTCCTGCACCCCAATTTCCAACCTCTGCTTTCTGTAACAGTCCTTCTGCACGTAAGTGTCTAAACTCTACTCTCTATAACAGTCCTTCCACACCTCAGTCTGAAACCTCTGCTCTCCATGATTCTTTTGCACCCCAGTTTCCAACCACTGCTCTCTGTAACAGTCCACCTGCACCTCAGTCTCCAACATCTGCTCTCTGTAAGTTCCTTCAGCAAACCAGTCTCCAAACTCTGCTCTCTGTAACAGTTTTTCTGCACCCCAGTCTCCAACCTCTCCTCTCTGTAACAGGCCTTCTGCACGCCAGTCTCGAAACTCTGCTCTCTATAGCAGGCCTTCTGCACGCCAGTCTCCATACTCTGCTCTCTGTAGCAGGCCTTCTGCACCCAAGTCTTCAAACTCTGCTCTCTGGAATGATCCTTCTGCATCCCAATATCCAACCTCTTCTCTCTGCAATGATCCTACTGCCCCCCTTTATCCAACATCTGATCTCTGCAACAGTCCTTCTGCACCTCAGTCTCTAACTTCTGCTCTAAGTAAGATACTTCTGCACACCTGTCTCTAAGCTCTGCTATTTGCAACGATCCTTCTGCACCCCTGTCTACAACCTCTGTTCTATGTAACAGGACTTCTGCACCTCAGTCTCCAACCTCTACTCTCTGCAACAGTCCTTCTGAACCCCAGTCTCTAAATTCTGCTCTCTGTACTGCATTCTCCAAACTCTACTCTCTATAACATTCTTTCTGCACCCAATACTAGAGTCTCTGCTTTCTGTATCAGTCCTTCCGCAGCCCAGTCTCTAACTTCTGCTCTAAGTGTCCTTCTGCACCTTAGTCTCCAATCTCTGCTCTCTGCCACAGTCCTTCTGCACCCCAGTCTAAAACCTCTGCTCTCTGCAACAGTCCTTCTGCACTTCAGTCTTCAACCTCTGCTCTCTGCATCAGTCCTTCTGCACCCCAGTCTCCAAACTCTGCTCTCTGTAACAATCTTTCTGCACCTCAGTCTGCAAACTCTGTTCTCTGCAACGGTCCTTCTGCACCCCAGTCTTCAACATCTGCTCTCTGCAATAGTCCTTCTACACCCCAGTCTCCAACATCTGGTCTCTTCAACAGTCCTTCTGCACCACAGTCTGAAAACTCTGCTGTCTGAAACGAACCACCTGCACCCCAGTCTCCTACCTCTGCTGTCTGTTACAATCCTTCTGCACCTCAGTCTCCGTCATCTGCTCTCTGTAATATTCATCTGAACCCCAGTCTCAAACATCATCTCTTTGTAACAGTCCTTCTGCACCTCAGTTTCCAACCTCTGCTCTCTGCAAAAGCCTTTTGCACCCAAGTCTGCAAACTATGCTCTCTGCAACGATCTTTCTGGACCCCAGTCTCTAACGTCTGCTCTCTGCAACAGTCCTTCTGCACCACAGTCTCCAACCTCTGCTCTCTGTAAGATCTTTCTGAACTCTAGTTTCCAAACCCTGCTCTTTCCAACATTCTTTCTCCAGGCTAGTAGCCAAACTCTGCTTTCTGCAAGGGTCATGCAGCAGCCCAGTCTCCAAACTCTGTCCTCTGCAACAGTCCTTCTGATCCCCAGTCTCCAATATCTGCTCTCTGAACAGTCCTCCTGTACCGCATTCACCAAACTCTGCTCTCTGTAACGGTCCTTCTGCACCCCAGTCTTCAACCTCTGCTTTCTGTGTCAGTCCTTCTGAACCCCAGTCTTCAACCTCTGCTCTCTGTGTCTATCCTTCTTCACCTCAGTCTCCAACCTGTGCTTTCTGTAACAGTCCTTCTGCACCCAAGTCTCCCAACTCTGCTCTATGTAACAGTCCTTCTATATCTTAGTCTCCAATCTCTGCTCTTTGTAACGGTCCTTCTGCACCCCAATTTCCAAACTCTGCTTTCTGTAACAGTCTTTCTGCACCTCAGTCTCCAAACTCTGCTCTCCATAACAGTCCTTCAACACCTCAATCTCCAACTTCTGCTCTCTGTAACAGTATTTATGCATCTCAGTCTTAAACCTCTCCTCTCCACGAAAATTCTGAACCCCAGTCTCCAACCACTGGTCTCTGTAACAGTCCACCTGCACCTTAGTCTCCAAACTCTGCTCTCTGTAATATTCTTCAGCAACCCTTTCTTCAAAATCTTCTCTCTGTACCAGTCCTTTTGCACCTAGGTCTCCAACCTCTCCTCTCTGTAACAGGCCTTCTGCACCCCAGTCTCCAAATCTGCTCTCTTTAGCTGGCTTTCTGCACGCTAGTCTCCAACCTCTGGTCTCTGCAAGGATCTTTCTGCACCCGAGTCTTTAACCTCTGCTTTCTGCAATGATCCTACTGCACCCAAGTCTCCAACCTCTGATCTCTACAACAGTCCTTCTGCACCTCAGTCTCCAAATTCTGCTCTCTGTATGATCCTTCTGCACCGCTGTCTCCAACCTATGCTCTCTGTAACAGTCCTTCTTTACCCGAGTCTCCAACCTCTGTTCTCCGAAACAGTTATTCTGCACCCCAGTCTCCAAACTCTGTTCTCTAAAACAGTCCTTCGGCACCCTAGTTACCAACATCAGGTCTTTTATATAGTCCTTCTCCACCCCAGCCCCCAACCTCTGCTCTCTGTAATAGTCCTCCTGTACTGCAGAATCCAAACTCTGCTCTCTGTAAGGGTCTTTCTGTAACCCAGACTTCAATCTCTGCTTTCTGTATCAGTCCTTCTGCAACCCAGTCTCCCACCTCTGCTCTCTATAACAGTCCTTCTGCACCCCAGTCTCCAACCTCTGCTCTCTGTAACAATTCTTCTGCACCTCAATCTCCAAACTCTTTACTCTTCAACGTTACTTCTGCACCTCAGTCTCCAAAATCTACTCTCTGTAACAGTCTTTCTGCACCTGATTCTTCAACCTCTGCTCTCTGTAGGATTTTTCTCCAACCCAGTCTCCAAACTCTGCTCTCTGTAACAGTCTTTCTGCACACCAGTCTCCAACCTCTGCTCTCTGCACCGATCCTTCTTCACCCCAGTCTCCAACCTCTGCTCTCTACAACAGTCCTTTTGCACACCAGTCTCCAACATCTGCTCTCTGCAACACTCCTTCAGCAACTCAGTCTAAAAACTCTTCTCTCTGCAACGATCCTTTTTCACCTCAGTCTACTACCTCTTCTCTCTGTAAGACCCTTCTGAAACCAAGTATCCAAACTCTGCTCTGAGTAACAGTCCTTCTGCAGAATAGTTTTCAACCGCTGCTCTCTGTAACAGGAATTTTACAACCCAGTCTCGAAACTCTGCTCTCTGTAACAGGCCTTCAGAACCCCAGTCTCCAACCACTTCTCTCTGCAATGATTTTTCTCCACCCCAGTCTTCAACCTCTGCTTTTGGCAACAGTCTTGCACACTAGTCACCAACCTCTGCTCTCTATAAGATCCTTATGCACTCCAGTCTCCAACCTTTTCTCTCTGCAACGATTCTTGTCCATCCCATTCTCCAACATCTGCTCTCTGCAACAGTCCTTTTGCACCCTAGTTACTAAACTCTGCTCTCTGTAAGATCCATCTAAACCCCAGCCTCCAACCTCTGCTCTCTGTAACAGTCCTTGTCCACACAAGTCTCCAAACTCTGCTCTCTCTAACTGTCTTTCTGCACCTCAGTCTCGAAACTCTGCTCTCTGTAACAGTCCGTCTGCACCTCAGTCTCTAAAATCTGCTCTCTGCAATGATCCTTCTGGACCCCAGTCTCCAACTTCTGCTCTGTGCAACAGTCCTTCTGTACCACAGTCTCCAAACTCTGCTCTCTGTAAGATCCTTCTGCACTCCAGTTTCTAAACTCTGCTCTCTGTAACATTCCTTCTGCACCCTAGTCTCCAACTCCTGTCCTCTGCAACAGTCCTTCTGCGATCTTCTCTGTGTAACAGTCCTTCTGCACCTCAGTCTCCAAACTCTGCTCTCTTTAACCGTCCTTCTACACCCCAATTTCCAACCTCTGCTTTCTGTAAAAGTCCTTCTGCATCTCAGTCTCCAAACTCTGCTCCCTGTAACACTTTTTTTTACACCTCAGTCTCCAACCTCTGCTCTCTGTAACAGTCCTTCTGCACCCCAGTATCCAACCTCTGCTATTGGTAACAGTTCTATACCGCAGTCTTCAACCTCTGCTCTCTTTAATGATCCCTCTGCATCCAAATTTCCAAACTCTGCTTCCTGTAAAAGTCCATCTGCACCTGAATCTCCAAACTCTGTTCTCTGTAACAGTCCTTTTACAACCCAGTATCCAACTTCTGCTCTCTTCAACATTCCTTCTGCACCCCAGCCTCCAACATATGCTCTCTGCAACAGTCCTTCTGTACTTCAGTCTGAAAATTCAGCTGTCTGAAACGAACCTTCTGCACCCCAGTCTCCTACCTCTGCTCTCTCTAATTGTCCATCTACACCTCAGTCTCCAACCTCTGCTCTCTTTAACAGTCCTTCTGCACCTCAGTCTCCAAATTCTGCTCTCTGTAAGATCCTTCTGCACCACTGTCTTTAACCTCTTCTATCTGTAACAGTCTTTTTACACCCCAGTCTCCAACATATGCTCTCCACGACACTTCTTCTGCATTCCAGTCTCCAAACTCTGCTCTCTGCAACAGTCCTTCGGCACCCTAGTTACCAACATCAGCTCTCTTTTACAGTCATCTGCACCCCAACCTCTGCTCTCTGTAACAGTCCTCCTGTGCTGCAGAATTCAAATTCTGCTCTCTTTATCGGTCTTTCTGCACCCCGAACTCCAATCTCTGCTTTCTGTATCAGTCTTTCTTCACCCCAGTCTCCAACCTCTGCTCGCTATAACAGTCCTTCGGCACCCTAGTCTCCAAAATCCGCTATCTGCTACACTCCTTCTGCACCCCAGTCTCCACCCTCTGTTCTCTGTAACAATCCTTCTGCACCTCAGTCTCCAAACTCTGTACTCTGCAACGTTACTTCTGCACCTCAGTCTCCAACATCTACTCTCTGTATCAGTCTTTCTGCACCTGATTCTTCAACCTCTTCTCTCTCTAGGATCGTTCTGCAACCCAGTCTCCAAACACAGCTCTCTGTAACAGTCTTTCTGCACACCAGTCTCCAAACTCTGCTCTCTGTAACGATCCTTCTGCACCCCAGTCTCAAAACTCTGATCTCTCCAAGGATCTTTCTGCACCTCAGTCGCCCACCTCTGCTCTCTGTAAGACCCTTCTGCAACCCAGTCTCCAAACTCTGCTCTCTGTAACAGTCCTTCTGCAGAATAGTTTCCAACTTCTGCTCTCTGTAACAGAAATTTTGCAACCCAGTCTCAAACCTCTGCTCTATGTAACAGGCCTTCAGAACCCCAGTCTCCAACCTCTTCTCTCTGCAATGATTTTTCTCCACCCCAGTCTCCAACCTCTGCTCTTGGCAAAAGTCTTTCTGCACCACACTCACAAACCTCTGCTCTCTGTAAGATCCTTATGCACTCCAGTCTCCAACTCTTCTTTCTGCAACGATTCTTCTCCATCCCAGTCTCCAACATCTGCTCTCTGCAACTATCTTTTTGAACCCCAGAATCATAACTCTCCTCTCTGTATGATCCATCTCAACCCCAGTCTCCAAACTCTGCTATCTGTAAGAGTCTTCTGCACCCCAGTCTCCAAACACTGCTCTCTGTAACAGTCCTTCTGCATCTCAGTCTCCAACCTCTGCTCTGTGTAACAGTCCTTCTGCACCCCAGGTTCTAAAATCTGCTCTTTTAAACAATCCTTCTAAAACCCAGTCTCTAATGTCTGCTCTTTGCAACAGTCCTTCTGCACCACAGTCTCCAAACATTGGTCTCTGTAAGATCTTTCTGCACTCCAGTTTCCAAACTCTGCTCTATGTTACATTCCGTCTCCACCCCAATCTCCAAACTGTCCTCTGCAACAGTTTTTCTGCTCCCCAGAATCCAAGATCTGCTCTCTGTAACAGTCCTTCTGTACTGCAGTCTCCAAACTCTGCTCTTTGTAACGATCCTTCTACACCCCAGTCTCCATCTGTGCTTTCTGTATCAGTCTGTCTGAACCCCAGTCTCCAACCTCTGTTCTCTGTATCTATCTTTCTGCACCTTAGTCTCTATCCTGTGCTCTATGTAAGAGTCCTTCTGCACCCCAGTCTCCAACCTCTGCTCTCGGTAACAGACTTATACCGCAGTATCCAACCTCTGCACTCTGTAATGGTCCTTATTCAGCCCAATTTCGAAACTCTGCTTTCTGTAACAGTCCTTCTGCACCTGAGTGTCCAAACTCTCCTCTCTGTAACAGTCCTTCTACACCTCAATCCCCAACCTCTGCTCTCTGTAACAGTCCACCTGCACCTCAGTCTCCAGCCTCTGCTCTCTGTAAGAACCTTCAGCAACCCAGTCTCCAAAGACTGCTCTGTATAAGAGTCCTTCTGCACCCCAGTCTCCAAACTGTCGTCTCTGTAACTGGCCTTCTGCACGCCAGGCTCCAAACTCTGCTCTCTGCAATGATACTTCTGCACCCCAGTCTCCAAACTCTGCTCTCTGCAATGATCCTACTGCACCCCAGTCTCCAAACTCTGATCTCTACAATAGTCCTTCTGCACATCAGTCTCCAAATTCTGCTCTCTGTAAGATTCTTCTGCACCCCTTTCTTCTAGCTCTGCTCTATGTAACAGGACTTGTGCACCTCAGTCTCCAATCTCTGCTCTTTGCAACAGTCCTTCTGCACCACAGTCTCCAAACTCTGCTCTCTGTAAGATCGTTCTGCACCTAAGTCTCTAACCTATTCTCAAGTTTCCAAATTCTTCTCTTTGTAACATTCCTTCTTCACCCCAGTATTTAACCTCTGCTTTCTGCAAGTGTTCTGCGGCACCCCAGTCTCCAAACTCTGTCCTCTGAAACACTCCTTCGCTCCCCACTCTCCAACATCTGCTCTCTGTAACGGTCCTTCTTAAGCCCAGTCTCAAACCTCTGCTCTCTGTATATATCCTTCTGCACCTCAGTCTCCAACCTGTTCTCTCTGTAACATTTCTTCTGAACCCCAGTCTCCAAACTCTGCTCTCTGTAAGAGTTTTTCTATACCGCAGTCACCAAACTCTGTCTCTGTAACGGTCCTTCTGCACCCCAATTTCCAACCTCTGCTTTCTGTAACAGTCCTTCTACACCTCAGTCTCCAACCTCTCCTCTCTGTAACAGGCTTTCTACACCCCAGTCTCCAAAATTTGCTCTCTGCAATCATCCAACTGCACCCCACTCTCCAACTTCTGATCTCTGAAACAGTCCTTCTGCATTTTAGTCTCCAAATTCTGCTCTCTGTAAGATGCTTCTGCATCCCTGTATCCAACCTCTGCTCTCTGCAAGAGTCCTTCTGCACCTCAGTCTCTTACCCCTGCTCTCTGTAACAGTCCTTCTGCACCTCAGTCTCCCAACTCTGCTCTCTGTAAGATCACTTTGCAACCAAGTCTTTAAACTCTGCACTCTGTAAGAGTACTCCTGCACAACAGTCTCCAACCTCTTCTCTCTGCAACGATTCTTCTCCACCCCAGTCTCCAATATCTGCTCACTGCAACAGTCCTTCCGCACAACAGTATCCAAACTCTTCTCACTTTAACAGTCCTTCTTCACCGTAGTCTCCAAACTCTACTCTCTGCAACGATCCTTCTGGAACCCAGACTCCAATGTCTGCTCTCTGCAACAGTTCTTCTGCACCACAGTCTCCAACCTCTGCTCTCTGTAAGATGTATCTGCACTCCAGTTTCCAAACTCTGCTCTCTGTAACATTCCTTCTCCACCCCAGTCTTCAAACTGTGTCCTCTGCCACAGTCCTTCTTCTCCCCAGTCTCAAATATCTGCTCTCTGTAACAGTCCTTCTGTAACGCAGTCTCCAACCTCTTCTCTTCGTAACGGTCCTTCTACACCCCAGTCTCCAACCTCTGCTTTCTGTATCAGTCTGTCTGAACCCCAGTCTCCAACGTCTGTTTACTGTATCTATCCTTCTGCACCTAAGTCTCCAACCTGTGCTCTATGTAAGAGTACTTCTGCAACCCAGTCTTCAACATCTATTCTGGATAACAGTCATATAACACAGTCTCAAACATCTGCTCTCTCTAAAAGTCCTTCTGCAACCCAATTTCAAAACTCTACTTCCTGTAACAATCCTTCTGCACATGAGTCTCCAAACTCTGCTCTCTGTAACAGTCCTTCTACACCCCAGTCTCCAAACTCTGCTTTCTGTATCAGTCTTTCTGAACCCCTGTCTTTAACCTCTGTTCTCTGTATCTATCCTTCTGAACCTCCGTCTCAAACCTCTAATCTATGCAACAATCCTTCTATACTGCAGTCTTTAAACTCTGCTCTCTGTAAAGGTCTTTCTGCAGCACATACTCCAAACTCTGCTTTCTGTATTAATCCTTCTGCACCATAGTCTCCAAATTCTGCTCTCTCTAAGAGTCTTTCTGCACCTCAGTATCCAGCCTCTGCTCTCTGAAACAGTCCTTCTGAACCCCAGTCTCCAAACTCTGCTCTCTGCAACAGTCCTTCTGCACCCCAGTCTCCAACCTCTGCTCTCTTCAAAAGTCCTCCTCCACCCCAGTTTCCAACCTCTGCTCTCTTCAAGAGTCTTTCTGCACCAAAGTATCCAACCTCTGCTCTCTGTAAGATCCTTCTGCACTCCAGTATCCAAACTTAGCTCTCTGTAACATTACTTCTCCAACCCATTCTTTAACCTCTACTTTCTGCAAATGTCCTGCAACACCCCAGTCTCCAAAGTCTGTCTTCTGCAACAGTCCTTCAGCTCCCAAGTCTCCATCCTCTGCTCTCTTCAACAGTCCTTCTGCACCCAGCCTCCAAACTTTGCTCTCTATAACAATCCTCTGCACCTCAGTCTCCAAACTCTGTTCTCTGCAACTGTCCTTCTGCACCTCAGTCTCCAACCTCCACTCTCTGTAACAGTCCTTCTGCACTTCACTCTCCAAACTCTGCTCTCTCCAACAGTCCTTCTGCACTCCAGTCTCCAACCTCTGCTCTCTGTAACAATTCTTATGTACCGCAGTCTCCAACCTCTGCTCTCGGTAACGGTCCTTCTGCACCCCAGTCTCCAAACTCTGCTTTCTGTATCTGTCCTTTTGAAACCCAGTCTCAAACTTCTGCTCTCAGTATTTATTCTTTGGCACCTCAGTCTCCAACCTCTGCTATCTGTTACAGTTTTTCTATCCCGCAGTCTCCAAACTCTGGTCTTTCTTACAGTCCTCTTGCACCCCAATTTCCAACAACTTCTTTCTGTAAAAGTCCTTCTGCACCTCAGTCTTCAAACTCTGCTCTTTGTAACAGTCTTTCTACACATCAGTCTCGAACCTCTGCTCTCTGTAACAGTCCATCTGCACCTCAGTCTGACACCTCTGCTCTCTGAACGATCCTTCTGCACCCCAGTCCAACCACTGCTCTCTGGAACAGTCCACCTACACCTCAGTCTCCAAACTCTACTCTCTGTATAATCCTTCAGTAACTCAATCTCCCAAATCTGCTCTCTATAACAGTCCTTCTGCACCCCAGTATCCAACCTCTCCTCTCTGTAACAGGCCTTCTGCACGAGAGTCTCAAAAGTCTGGTCTCTGTAGCAGGCCTTTTGCACCCCAGTCTCCAAACTCTGCTCTCTGCAATGATCCCTCTGCACACCAGTCTCCAACTTATGCTCTCTGCAATGATCCTACTGCACCCCAGTCTCCAACCTCTGATTACTGCAACAGTCCTTCTGCAACTAAGTCTCCAAAGTCTGCTCTCTGTAAGATCCTTCTGCAACCCTGTCTCCAAGCTCAGATTATTTTAACGATCCTTCTGCACCCCAGTGTCCAACCTCTGCTCTATGTAACAGGATTTTGCATCTCAGTCTCCAAACTCTGCTCTCTGCAACAGTCCTTCTCCACCCCAGTCTTCAACTTCTGCTCTCTCCAAGAGTCCTTCTGCACCTCAGTCTCTAACCTCTGCTCTCTGCAACATTCCTTCTGCAGCCCTGTCTCCATCCTCTGCTCTCTGCAACAGTCCTTCTGCACCCCAGTCTCCAACCTCTGCTCTCTGCAACAATCATTCTGCACCTCAGTCTCCAAACTCTGTTCTCTCCAACGGTCCTTCTGCACCTCAGTCTCCAACCTCTACTCTCTGTAGCAGTCCTTCTGCACTTCACTCTCCAACCTCTGCTCTCTGTAGGATCCTACTAAAACTAAGTCTCAAAACTCTGCTCTCTGTATCTATCCTTCTGCACCTCAGTCTCCGACCCCTGCTCTCTGTAACAGCCCATCTGCACCTCAGTTTGACACCTCTTCTCTCTGCACGATCCCTCTGCACGGCAGTTTCCAAGCACTGCTCTTTGTGACAGTCCACCTGTAACTCAGTCTCCAAACTCTGCTCTCTGTAAGATCCTTCGGGAACTCAGTCTCGAAACCCTGCTCTCTATAACAGTCCTTCTGCATCCCTCTCTCTAAACTCTTCTCTCAGTAACAGGCCTTCTGCACCCCAGTCTCCAAACTCTCTTCTCTGTAGCAAGCCTTCTGCACCCCAGTCTTCAAACTCTGCTCTCTGCAACGATCCTTCTGCACCCCAGTCTCCAACCTCTGCTCTCTGCAATGACCCTACTGCACCCCAGTCTCCAACCTCTGACCTCTGCAACAGTTCTTTCGCAACTCTGTCTCTAACTTCTGATTTCTGTAAGATTATTCTGCACCCTTGTCTCCAAGCTCTGCTTATTGCAACTATCTTCCTGCACCCCAGTGTCCAACCTCTGCTCTATGTAACAAAATTTTTCACCTCAATCTCCAAGCTCTGGTCTCTGCAACAGTCCTTCTGCACCCCAGTCTCCAACTTATGCTCTCTGCAATGATTCTACTGCACCCCAGTCTCCAATATCTACTCTCTGCAACATTCTTTCGACAGCCCAGTCTTCATCCTCTGCTCTCTGCCAGAGTCCTTCTTCACCCCAGTCTCCAACCTCTGCTCTCTGCAACAGTCCTTCTGCACCCCAGTCTCTAAACTCTGCTCTCTGTAACAATCCTTCTGCACCTCAGTATCCATAATCTGTTCTCTGCATCGGTCCTTCTGCACCTCAGTCTCCAACCTAAAGTCAATGTAACAGTCCTTCTGCACTTCACTCTCCAACGTCTGCTCTCGGTAGGATCTTTCTAAAACCCAGTCTCAAACCTCTGCTCTCTGTATCTATTATTCTGCACCTCAGTCTCCAACCTCTGCTCTCTGTTACAGTTTTTCTATACCGCAGTCTCTAAACTCTCGTCTCTGTTACGGTCCTTCTGCATGCCAATTTCCAACCACTTCTTTCTGTAACAGTCCTTCTGCACCTCAGTCTCCAAACTCTGCTCTCTGTAACAGTCCATCTACATCTCAGTCTCCAACCTCTGCTCTCTGTAACAGTCCTTCTGCACCTCAGTCTGACACCTCTGCTCCCTGCAGGATTCTTCTGCACCCTAGTCTCCAAACACTGTTCTCTATAACAGCCCTTTTGAAGACCTGTCTAAAAACTCTGCTCTCTGTTCTCTATAACAGTCCTTCTTCAAACTAGTTACCAACATCTTCTCTCTGCCACAGTTCTTCTGCACCTCAGTCTTAAAACTCTGCTCTCGTCAACGACCCTTATGCACCCCAGTTTCCAACCTCTGCTCTCTGCAACAATCTTTCTGCACCCCAGTCTTCAACCTCTGCTGTCTGCAATGATCCTACTGCACCCCAGTCTCCAACCTCTGATCTTTGCAACAGTCCTTTTGAAACTCTGTCTCCAACTTCTGTTCTCTGTAAGATTTTTCTGAACCCCTGTCTCCAAGCTCTGCTTATTGCAACGATCCTTCTGCACCCCAGTGTCCAACCTCTGCTTTATGTAACAAAATTTTGACCTCATTCTCCAAGCTCTGATCTCTGCAACAGTCCTTCTGCACCCCAGTCTTAAACTTCTGCTCTCTCTAAGAGACCTTCTGCAACTCAGTATCCAACATCAACTCTGTGCAACATTTCTTCTGTAGCCCAGTCTCCATCCTCTGCTCTCTGCAACACTCCTTCTGCACCCCAGTCTCCAAACTCTTCTCTCTGTAACAATCCTTCTGCACCTCAGTCTCCAACTGTTCTCTGCAACAGTCCTTCTGCACCTCAGTCTCCAACCTCCACTCTCTGTAACAGTCCTTCTGCACTTCACTCTCCAACCTAAAACCTAGTCTCAAACCTCTGCTCTCTGTATCTATTATTCTGCACCTCAGTCTCCAACCTCTGCTCTCTGTTACAGTTTTTCTATACTATAGTCTCCAAACTCTGGTCTCTGTTACGGTCTTTCTGCACCCCAATTTCCAAACACTTCTTTCTGTAACAGTCCTTCTGCACCTCAGTCTCCAAACTCTGCTCTCTGTAACAGTCCTTCTACACCTCAGTCTCCAACCTCTGCTCTCTGTAACAGTCCTTCTGCACCTCAGTCTGACACCTCTGCTCTCTGCACGATTCTTCTGCACCCCAGTCTCCAAATACTATTCTCTATAACAGTCCTTCTGAACACCAGTATCAAAACTCTGCTCTCTGTATCTATTCTTCTGCACCTCAGTCTCCAACCTGTTCTCTTTATAACATTCCTTCTACACCCCAGTTTCCAAACTCTGCTCTCTGTAACAGTTTTTCTATGCCACAGTCTCCAAACTCTGGTCTTTGTAACTGTTTTTCTGCACCCCAATTTTCAACCTCTGCTTTCTGTAACAGTCCTTCTGCAAATCAGTCTTCAAACTCTGCTCTATCTAACAGTACTTCTACACCTCAGTCTTCAACTTCTGCTCCCTGCAACAGTCTTTCTGCACCTCAGTCTTAAAACTCTGCTCTCTGCAACGACCCTTCTGCACCCCATTCTCCTACCTCGGCTCTCTGTAACAGTCTTTCTGCACCTCAGTCTTCCAACTCTGCTCTCTGTAAGATCCTTCTTCAACCCAGTCTGTAAACTCTGCGCTTTCTACCTGTCCTTCTGCACAACAGTCTCCTACTTCTTCTCTCTGTAACAGGACTTCTGCAACCCAGTCTCCAAACTCTGCTCTTTGTAACAGGCTTTCTGCACCCCAGTCTCCAAACTCTTCTCTCTGCAACGATTTTCTCCACCCCAGTCTCAAACACCTGTTGTCTGCAACAGTCGTTTTTAACCCTAGTCTCCAAACTCTGCTCTCTGTAACAGTCCTTCTACACCCAACTCTCCAAACTCTTCTCTCTGTCACAGTCTTTCTGCACCTCAGTCTCCAACCTCTGCTCTCTGTAATAGTCCTTCTGCACCCCAGTCTCTAAAATCTGCTCTCTGCAACATTCCTTCTGCACCCCAGTCTTCAACATCTTCTCTCTGAAACACATTTTCTGCACCCCAGTCTCCAAACTCCGCTCTCTGCAACGATTCTTCTGGACCCCAGTCTTCAACCTCTGCTCTCAGTAACAGTCCTTCTGCACCATAGTCTCCAACCTCTGCTCTCTGTAACAGTCCTTCTGCACCCCAGTCTCTAAAATCTACTCTCTGCAACAGTCCTTCTGCTCCCAGTCTCTGAGATCTGTTCTCTATAACAGTCCTTTTGCTTTGCAGTCTCCAACCTCTGCTCTTTGTAAAGGTCCTTCTACAACCTAGTCTCCAACCTCTGCTTTCTGTAACAGTCTGCCTGAACCACAGTCTCCAAAATCTGTTCTCTGTATTTATCCTTTGCACCTCTGTCTCCAACCTATGCTCTCTGTAAGAGTCCTTCTGCACTCCAGTCTCCAACCTCAAATCTAGGTAACAGTCCTATACCACAGTCTCAAAACTCTGCTCTCTGTAACGGTACTTCTGCACCTTAATTTCCAAACTCTGCTTCCTGTAACAGTTTTTCTGCACCTGAGTCTCCAAACTCTGCTCTCTGTAACAGTCCTTCTACACCCCAGTCTCCAATCACTGCTCTCTGTAAAAGTCCACCTGTACCTCAGTCTGAAACCTCTGCTCGCCACGATTCTTCTGCACCCCAGTCTCCAACCACTGCTCTCTGTAGCAGTGCACCTGCAGATCAGTCTTTAACCTCTGTTCTCTGTAAGATCCTTCAGCAACTCAGTCTCCAAACACTGCTCTCCATAACAGTCCTTCTGTACCCCAGTCTCAAACCTCTCCTCTCCGTAACAGGCCTTCTGCACAAATGTCTCCAAACTTTGCTCTATACAAAGATCATTCTGCACGCCTGTCTCCGAATTCTGCTCTCTGCAATGATCCTACTAAACCCCAGTATCCAACCTCTCATCTCTGAAACAGTCCTTCTGCACCTCAGTCTTCAACCTCTGCTCTCTGTAATAGACCTTCTGCACCCCAGTCTCCAACCTCTTCTTTCTGCAACGATTCTTCTCCACCCAATTCTCGAACATCTGCTCTCTGCAACTGTCCTTTTGCACCCCAGTCTGCAAACTCTCTGTAACATCCATGTAAACCTCAGTCTCCAACCTCTGCTCTCTAAAACAGTCCTGCTGCACCCCAGTCTCCAAACGCTTCTCTCTGTAACAGTCCTCCCGCACCTCAGTCTCCAAACCCTGCTCTCTGTAACAATCCTTCTGCACACCAGACTCTAAAATCTGCTCTCTGCAACAGTCCTTTTCACCCCAGTCTCCAATATTTGCTCTCTGCAACAGTCCTTCTGCACCTCAGTCTCCAAACTCTGCTCTCTGCAACGAACCGTCTGGACTCCAGTGTCCAACGTCTGCTCTCTGCAACAGTGCATCTGCAATACAGTCTTCAACCTCTGCTCTCTGTAAGATCTTTCTGCACTCCAGTTTTCAAACTCTGCTCTCTGTAAAATTTCTTCTCCACCCCAATCTCAAACCTCTGTCCTCTGCAACAGTCCTTCTGCTCCACAGTCTCTGAGATCTGCTCTCTGTCACAGACCTTATGTACCGCAGTTTCCAAACTCTGCTCTCTGTAACGGTCCTTCTGCAACCCAGTCTCCAAACTCTGCTTTTTGAATCAGTTTTTCTGAACCCCAGTCTCCAACCTCCGCTCTTTGTATCTATCCTTCTGCACCTCAGTCTTCAACCTGTGCTTTCTCGAACAGTCCTGCATCCCAGTCTCCAACCTCTGCTCTCTGTTACAGTCTTTCTATACCCCAGTCTCCAACTTCTGCTCTCTGTAACGGTCCATCTGCTCCCCAATTTCCAACCCCTGCTTTCGGTAACAGTCCTTCTGCACGTCAGTCTCTAAACTCTGATCTCTGTAACAGTCCTTCTACACCTCAGTCCGAACCCTCTGCTCTCCATGATTCTTTTGCACCCCAGTTTCCAACCACTGCTCTCTGTAACAGTCCACCTGCACCTCAGTCTCCAACATCTGCTCTCTGTAAGTTCCTTCAGCAAACCAGTCTCCAAACTCTGCTCTCTGTAACAGATTTTCTGCACCCAGGTCTCCAAACACTTCTCTCTGTAACAGGCCTTCTGCACGCCAATCTCGAAACTCTGTTCTCTATAGCAGGCCTTCTGCATGCCAGTCTCCATACTCTGCTCTCTGTAGCAGGCCTTCTGCATCCCAATCTCCAACATCTGCTCTCTGCAATGACCCTACTGCACCCCAGTCTCCAACTTCTGATCTTTGCAACTGTTCTTTTGCAACTCTGTCTCTAACTTCTGCTCTCTGTCAGATCCTTCTGCACCCTTGTATCCAAGCTCTGCTTATTGCAAGGATCTTTCTGCACCCCAGTGTCCAACCTCTGCTCTATGTAACATAATTTTTCACCTCACTCTCTAAGCTCTGGTCTCTGCAACCGTACTTCTGCACCCCAGTCTCCAACTTATGTTCTTTGCAATGATCCTACTGCACCCCAGTCTCCAACATCTTCTTTGCAACATTCCTTCTGCAGCCCAGTCTTTATCCTCTGCTCTCTGCCACAGTCCTTCTTCACCACAGTCTCTAAACTCTGCTCTCTGCAACAGTCCTTCTGCACCCCAGTCTCTAAACTCTGCTCTCTGTAACAATCCTTCTGCACCTCAGTCTCCAACCTCTAGTCTCTGTAACAGTCCTTCTGCACTTCACTCTCCAACCTCTGCTCTCGGTAGGATCCTTCTAAAACCCAGTCTCAAACCTCTGTTTCTGTATCTATTATTCTGCACCTAAGTCACCAACCTCTGCACTCTGTTACAGTTTTTCTATACCGCAGTCTCTAAACTCTGGTCTCTGTTACGGTCCTTCTGCACGCCAATTTCCAACCACTTCTTTCTGTAACCGTCCTTCTGCACCTCAGTCTCCAAACTCTGCTCTCTGTAACAGTACATCTACACCTCAGTCTCCAACTTCTGCTCTCTGTAACAGTCCTTCTGCACCTCAGTCTGACACCTCTGCTCTCTGCACGATTCTTCTGCACCCTAGTCTCCAAACACTGTTCTCTATAACAGCCCTTCTGAACACCAGTCTCAAAACTCTGCTCTCTGTTCTCTATAACAGTCCTTCTGCACACTAGTTACCAACATCTTCTCTCTGCAACAGTCTTTCTGCACCTCAGTCTTAAAACTCTGCTCTCTGCAACGACCCTTCTGCACCCCAGTCTCCAACCTATGCTCTCTGCAACGATCCTTCTGCACCCCAGTCTTCAACCTCTGCTGTCTGCAATGATCCTACTGCACCCCAGTCTCCAACCTCTGATCTTTGCAACAGTCCTTTTGCAACTCTGTCTCCAACCTCTGATCTCTTTTACATTCTTCTGCACCCCTGTCTCCATGCTCTGCTTATTGCAACGATTCTTCTGCACCCCAGTGTCCAAACTCAGTTCTATGTAACAAAATTTTGCACCTCATTCTCCAAGCTATGCTCTCTGCAACAGTCCTTCTGCACCCCAGTCTCAAACTTCTGCTCTCTCTAAGAGTCCTTCCGCAACTCAGTCTCCAACATCTACTCTGTGCAACATTTCTACTGCAGCCCAGTCTACAGCCTCTGCTCTCTGCAACACTCTTTCTGCACCCCAGTCTCCAACCCCTGCTCTCTGTAACAATCCTTCTGCAAACCAGTCTCTAAAATCTGCTAACTGCAACAGTCCTTTTCCACCCCAGTTTCCAATATCTGCTCTCTGCAACAGTCCTTTTGCACCCCAATCTCCAAACTCTGCTCTCTGCAACGAACATTGTGGACCCCAGTCTCCAACATCTGCTCTCTGCAACAGTGCATCTGCAATACAGTCTCCAACCTCTGCTCTCTGTAAGATCTTTCTGCACTCCAGTCTTCAACCTCTGCTCTCTGTTACAGTCCATCTATACCGCAGTCTCCAACTTGTGCTCTCTGTAACGGTTCTTCTGCACCCCAATTTTCAACCTCTGCTTTCTGTAACAGTCCTTCTGCACGTAAGTCTCTAAACTCTGCTCTCTGTGACAGTCATTCTACACCTCAGTCTGAACCCTCTGCTCTCCATGATTCTTCTGCACCCCAGTTTCCAACCACTGCTCTCTGTAACAGTCCACCTGCACCTCAGTCTCCAACATCTGCTCTCTGTAAGTTCCTTCAGCAAACCAGTCTCCAAACTCTGCTCTCTGTAACAGTTTTTCTGCACCCCAGTCTCCAACCTCTCCTCTCTGTAACAGGCCTTCTTCACGCCAGTCTCAAATCTCTGCTCTCTGTAGCAGGCCTTCTGCACGCCAGTCTCCATACTCTGCTCTCTGTAGCAGGCCTTCTGCACCCAAGTCTTCAAACTCTGCTCTCTGCAATGATCCTTCTGCATCCCAATCTCCAACCTCTGCTCTCTGCAATGATCCTACTGCACCCCTTTATCCAACCTCTGATCTCTGCAACATTCCTTCTGCACCTCAGTCACTAACTTCTGTTCTATGTAAGATCCTTCTGCATCCCTGTCTCTAAGCTCTGCTATTTGCAACAATCCTTCTGCACCCCAGTCTACAACCTCTGTTCTATGTAACAGGACTTCTGCATCTCAGTCTCCAAACTCTGCTCTCTGTAACAGTCCATCTGCACCTCAGTCTCTAAAATCTGCTCTCTGCAACGATCCTTCTGGACCCCAGTCTCCAACTTCTGCTCTCTGCAACAGTCCTTCTGCACCACAGTCTCCAGACTCTGCTCTCTGTAAGATCCTTCTGAACTCCAGTTTCCAAACTCTGCTCTCTGTAACATTCCTTCTTCAACCCAGTCTCCAACTTTTGGCCTCTGCAACAGTCCTGCTGCTCCCCAGTCTCCGAGATCTGCTCTGTGTAACAGTCATTCTGTACCGCAGTCTCCTAACTCTGCTCTCTGTAAAGGTCCTTCTACACCCCAATTTCCAACCTCTGCTTTCTGTAACAGTACTTTTGCACCTCAGTCTCCAAACTCTGCTCTCTGTAACACGCCTTCTACACCTCAGTCTCAAACCTGTGCTCTCTGTAACATTCCTTCTGCACCCCAGTCTCCAAACTCTGCTGTCTGCATTGGTACCTTTGCACCTCAGTATCCAACCTTGTTCTCTACAACAGTTTTTCTGTACTACAGTCTTCAACCTCTGTTCTTTCTAAGGGTCTATTTGCAACCCAGTCTCCCACCTCTACTTTCTATATCAGTCTTTCTGCTCCACAGTCTCCAAATTCTGCTCTCTGTAACCGTCATTCTGCACCTCACTATGCAACCTCTGCTCTCTGAAGCAGTCCTGCAACGAGTCTTCAAACTCTGCTCTCTGCAAGAGTTTTTCTGCACCCCAGTCTCCAACCTCTGCTCTCTGTAACAGTCATTCTGTACTGCAATATCCAACCTCTGCTCTCGGTAAGGGTCCCCAACACAAAACTCTGCTTTCTGTATCAATCCTTGTGCACCCCAGTCTCCAACCTGTGCTCTTTGTAAGAGTCTTTCTGAACCTCAGACTCCAACCTCTGCTCTCTGCTACAGTTTTTCAGCGCCCCAATCTCCAACCTCTTCTCTCTGCCACAGTCCTTCTGCACCTCAGTGTCAAAACTCTGCTCTCTGTAAGATCCTTCTGAAACCCAGTCTCCAACCTCTACTTTCTGCAATGGTCCTTCTGTAAACCAGTCTCCAACATCTGTTCTCTACAACAGTCATTCTGCACCTCAGTCTCCAACGTCTGCTCTCTGTAAGAGACTTTCAGTCTTCAACCTCTGTGTTCTGTAAGGGTCCTGCTGCACCCCAGTCTTAAAGCTCTTTTTCTGTATCAGTCCTTTTGCATTGCAGTCTCCAAACACTGCTCTCTCCAACGATCCTTCTACACCTCAGTCTCCAACCTCTGCTCTAAGCAAAAGTTTTTCTGCACCCCAGTCTCCAAACTCTTCTCTCTGTAACTATCATTCTCACCTCAGTCTCCAACCTCTACTCTCTGTAACAGTGCTTCTGCACCTCAGTCACCAAACTATGCTCTCTGTAAGATCCTTCTGAATGCCAGTTTTCTAACTCTGCTCTGTAACAGGGCTTCTGCACCCCAATCTCCAAACTCTGCTCTCTGTATCAGACCATATGCACCACAGTCTCCAACCTCTGCTCTCTGCAACGATCCTTCTGCACCCCAGTCTCCAAAATCTGCTCGCTGCAACAGTCCTTGTGCCACCCAGTCTCCAACATCTGCTCTCTGCAACAGTTCTTCTGTACCTCAGTCTGAAAAATCTGCTCTCTGCAACAATCCCTCTGTACCCCAGTATCCAACCTCTGCTCTCTGTAACAGTCTTTCTGTACCTCTGTCTCCTAACTCTGCTCTCTGTAAGACCATTCTGAAACCTAGTCTGCAAACTCTGCTCTCTTTATCAGTCCTTCTGCACCCAAGTCTCCAACCACTGCTCTCTGAAACAGGCCTTCTGCATCCCAGTCTCCAACCTCTGCTCTCTTTAAGAGGCCTTCTGCACCCCAGTCTCCAAGCTCTACTCTCTGCAATGATCCTTCTTCACCCCAGTCTCCTACATCTTCTCTCTAAAACTGTTCTTCTGCACCCCAGTCTCCTACCTCTGCTCTCTGTAAGATCCTTCTGCACACCAGTCTCCAACCCCTGCTCGCTGTAACAGTCCTTCTGGAACCTGTCTCCAAACTCTGGTCTCTGCAACGGTCATTCTGCACCCCACTCTCCAACCTCTCTTTTCTGCAACAGTCTTTCTACACCCCAGTCTCCAAACTCTGCTCTCTGTAACAGTCCTTTTGTAAGAGAGTCTCCAACCTCTGCTCTCTGTAACAGTCCTTCTGCCCCCCAGTCCCCAACATCTGCTTTCTTTGTCAGTCTTTCTGCACCCCAGTATCCAAACTCTGCTCTCTGTGACAGTCCTTCTGCACCTCAGTCTCCAACCTCTGCTTTCAGCAACAGTCCTTCTGAACCCCAGTTTCCTACCTCTGCTCTCTGCAACATTCCTTCTGCACCCCAGTATCAAACCTATGCTCTCTATAAAAGTCCGTCTGTACCCCAGTTTCCAACCCCTGCTCTCTGTAATGATCCTTCTGCACCCCATTCTCAAACCTCCGCTCTCTGTAACAGTCCTTCTGCACCACAGTCTCCAAACTCTTTTTTTTTGTAAGATCGTTCTGAAACCCAGTCTCCAAAGTCTGCTATCTGTAACTGTCTTTCTGAACCCCAGTCTTTAACCTCTGCTCTCTGAAACAGTCCTTTTTCACCTCAGTCTCCAAACTCTGCTTTCTGAAACAGTCTTTCTGCACCCAAGTCTCCAACCTCTGCTCTCTGCAACAGTCCTTTTGTACCCCAGTCTCCAACATCTGCTCTCTGCAACAGTCATTCTACACCCCAGTCTCCAAACTTTGCTCTCTGTAACAGTTTTTCTGTACTGCATTCTACAACCTCTGCTGTCTGTAATGGTACTTCTGCACCTGAGTCTCCAACCTCTGCTTTCTGTGTCAGTCCATCTACACCCCAGTCTCCAACCTCTGCTCTGTATAACTGTCCTTCTGCAGTTTAGTCTCCAACCTCTGCTCTCTGCTACAGTCTTTCTGGATCCCAATCTCCAACCTCTACTCTCTGCAACAGTCCTTCTACATCCCAGTCTACAACCTCTGTTTTCTGCAAGAGTCCTTCTGCACGTCAGTCTTCAACCTCTGCTGTCTGCAACGATCATTCTGCACAGCAGTCTGAAACCTCTTCTAGCTGCAACAGTCCTTGTGAACCCAAGTCTCGAACATCTGCTTTCTAAAACAGTTCTTCTGTACCTCAGTCTGAAAACTCTGCTCTCTGCAATAATCGATCTGCACCCCAGTCTCAAAACTCTGTTCTCTGTAACAGTCCTTCTGTAACTAAGTCTCCAATCACTGCTCTCTGCAACAGTACTTCTACACCCAAGTCTCCATACTCTGATTGCCCCAACGGTCCTTCTGCAGCCCAGTCTCCAAACTCTGTTCTCTACTTCAATTCTTCTGCAACCCAGACTCCGACCTCTGCTCTCTGTAACAGTCCTTCTGTACCACAGTCTCCAACCTCTGTTCTCTGTAAGGGGCTTTATGCACCCCAGTATCCAACCTGTGCTTTCTGTATCAGTCTTTTGAACCACAGTCTCCAAACTCTTCCCTCTGTAACCTCTTTCTGCAACTCAGTCTGCAACCTCTGCTCTCTGCAACAGTCCTTCTGCACCCCAGTCCCCAACATCTGCACTCAGCAACAGTCATTCTGCACCCCATTCTTCAAACTTTGCTCTCTGTAACAGTCCTTCTGTACTGCATTCTCCAACCTCTGCTCGCTTTAAGGGTACTTCTGCACCCCAATTTCCAAACTCTGCTTTTTGTGTCAATCTTACTGCAACCCAGTCTCCAACATCTGCTCTGCGTAACTGTCTTTCTGCACCTTAGTCTCCAACCTCTGCTCTGTGCTACAGTCCTTCTGAACCCCAATCTCCAACCTCTACTCTCTGCAACAGTCCTTGTACATCCAAGTCTAAAACCTCTGCTCTCTGCATCAGTACTTCTGCACCCCTGTCTCCAACCTCCGCTCTCTGTAACAGTGCTTCTGCACCTCAGTCTCCATTCTCTGCTCTCTGTAAGACTTTTCTGCAACGCAGTTTTCAAACTCTGCTCTCTGTAACAGTCCTTCATCACCCCAGTTTCCAAATTGTGCTCTCTGTAACAGGCTTTCTGCACTCCAGTCTCCAAACTCTGCTCTCTGTATCAGTCACTCTGCACCCCAGTCTCTAACGTCTGCTCACTGCAACGATCCTTCTGCACCCCAGTCTCCAACCTCTGCTTGCTGCAACAGTCCTTGTGGAACCCAGTCTACAACATTTGCTCTCTGTAACAGTACTTCTGCACCTCAGTCTCAAAACTCTGTTTTCAGCAGCACTCCTTCTGCATCCCAGTCTCCATCCTCTGCTCTCTGCAACATTCCTTCTACTTCCCAGTATCAAACCTGTGCTCTCTGTAAAACTCCGTCTGCACCCCAGTCTCCAACCTCTGCTTTCTGTATCAGTCCTTCTGCACCCCTGTCTACAATCTCTGCTCTCTGTAACAATTTTTGTGCACCTCATATCCAAACTCTGCTATCTGCAACAGTCCTTATGCACCCCAGTTTTCAACCTCTGCTGTCTGCAAATTTCCTTCTGCACCCCAGTCTGCAATGTGTGCTCTGTGTAACAGTCCTTCTTCACCTCAGTCTTCAAGCTCTTCTCTATTAAAGAGTCATTCTGCACCCCAGTGTCCAACATCTGCTCTCTAAACAGTCCTTCTGCACCCCATTCATCAACCTTTGCTCTCAGCAACGGTCTTTATGCATCCCAGTGTCCATACTGTGCTCTCTGCAATGATCCTTCTGCACCCCAGTCTTCAACCTCTGCTGTCTGAAAGATCCTTCTGACCCCAGTTTCCAAACTCTGCTCTCTATAATATTCCTTCTACACGACAGTCTCAAACCTCTGCTTTCTTCAACAGTCCTGCTGCACCCCAGTCTCCAACCTCTGTACTCTGCAATACTCCTTCTGCTCCCCAGACTCCAAATTCTGCGCTCTGTAACAGTTCTTCTGTATTGCAGTCTCCAATCTCTGCTCTCTGTAAAGGTCTTTTTGCATGCCAGTTCCCAACCTCTGCTTTCTTTCTCTGTCCTTCTGCACCTCAGTCTCAAACCTCTGCTCTCTCCAAAGTCCTTCTGCACCCTATTCTACAACTTCTGCTCTCTGAAACAGTCTTTCTGAACATCAGTATCCAACATCTGCTCTCTGAAAAGTCCTTGTGTACCCTAGTCTCCAACCTCTGCTCTCTGGAACAGTCCTTCTGTACTGCAGTCTCCAACTTCTGCTCTCTGCAACGAAACTTCTGCACCCCAGTCTCCAACATCTGCTCTCTACAAAAGTCTTTCTGCACCTCAGTCTGAAAATTTTGCTCTCTGCAACAATCCTTCTGCACCCAAGACTTCAACATCTGCTCTCTGTAACTGTCCTTCTGAACCTCAGTCTCCAAACTCTGCGGTATATAAGATCCTTCTGCAAGACAGTCTCCAAAATTTGGTCCTTGTAACAGTCCTTCTGCACCTCAGTCTCCAACCTCTACTCTCTGTAACACTCGATCTACACCTCAGTCTGAAACCTCTTCTCTCTGCAGGATCCTTCTAAACCCCAGTCTCAAACCACTGCTCTTTGTAACAGTCCTCCTTCACCTCAGTCTCCAAAATCTGCTCTATGTAAGATCTTTTTGCCACCCAGTCTCCAAACTCTGCTCTCTGCAACAGTCTTTCTGCACCCCAGTCTCCAACCTGTGGTCTCTGCAACAGTCCTTCTGCACCTCAGTCTTAAAACGCTGTTCTCTGCTACGATCCTTTTTTACCTCAGTCTCCAACCTCTACTCTCTGTAACAGTCCTGCTGCACCTGGGTCCCCAACATCTTCTCTCTTTTAGATCTTACTTCAACCCAGTCTCCAAACTCTGTGATCTGAAACAGTCATTTTAGAGCCTTTCTCCACACTCTGCTCTCCGTTACAGGCCTTCTGAACCCCAGTCTCCAAACTCTGCTCCCTGTAACAGTCTTTTTGCACCCCAGTCTCCAACCTCTGCTCTCTGCAACGATTCTTCTGCACCCCAGTCTCCAACGTCTTTTCTCCACAACAGTCCTTCTTCACCTCAGTCTCCAAATTCTGCTCTCTGCAACAGTTCTTCTACACCCCAGTCTTCAATCTTTGCTCTGTGTAACAGTTCTTCTGCACCCCAGTCTCCAAATTCTGCTCTCTGTAACAATCCTTCTGCACCCCAGTCTCCAACCTCTGCTCTCCGTAACAGTCCTTCTGCACCATATTCTCCAATCTCTGCTCTCTGTTATAGTCTTTCTATACTGCAGTCTCCAAACTCTGCTCTTTGTAATTGTGCCTCTACCACAATTTCCAACCTCTGCTTTTTGTAACAGTCTTTCTGGACATCAGTCACCAAACTCTGCTCTCTGTAACAGTCCTGATGCACCTCAGTCTCCAGCCTCTGTTTCTGTTACAGTCCTTCTGCACCTTAGTCTGAAACCTCTGCTCTCTGCACGATCCTTCTGCACCCCAGTCTCCAATCACTGCTCTCTGTAATATTCATCCTGCCCCACATTCACCAACCACTGCTCTCTGTAAGATCCTTCTGCAACCCAGCCTCAAAACTCTGCTCTCTATAACAGTCCTTCTGCAACTCAGTCTCCAACCTCTGCTCTCTGTTGCAGGCCTTATGCACCCCAGTCTCCAAACACTGCTCTCTTAAACAGTCCTTCTGCACGCCAGTCTGCAACCTCTGCTCTCTGTAACGGTCCTTCTGCACCCCAGTTTCACACCTCTGCTTTCTGTGTCATAATTCTTCATCCGAGTCTCCAACGTCTGCTCTGTGTAACAGTCCTTCTGCATCTCAGTCTCCAACCTCTGCTCTCTGCATAAGTCCTTCTGCACCCCAGTCTCAAACCTCTGCTTTCTGAAACATTCCTTCTGCACCCCAGTCTCCAACCTGTGCTCTCTGTAACAGTCCTTCTGCACCGAAGTCTCCCACCTCTTCTCTCTGTAACTATTTTTCTGCACCTCCGTCTCCAATCTCTGCTCTCTGCAACCGTCGTTATGCACCCCTGTCTCCAAACTCTGCTTTCTGTAACGATCCTTATGTACCCCAGTCTCCAACATCTGCTCTCTGTAATGGTCCTTTTGCACCACAGTCTCAAACATCTGCTTTCTGTGTAAGTCCCTTTGAACCAGAGTTTCCAACCTCTGTTCTCTGTAACAGTTCTTCTGCACCTCTTTCTCCAACCTCTGAACTCTGCAACCTTACTTGTGAACCCCATTCTCTAAACTCTGCTCTCTATAACAGTCCTTCTGCAATCCATTCTCTAACCTCTGGTCTCTGCAACAGTACTACTGTAACACAGTCTCCAATCTCTGCTCTCTGTAACGGTCCTTCTGCACCCCAGTCTCAACCTCTGCTTTCTGTATCAGTAATTCTGCACCCCAGTCTCCAACCTTTGCTCTCTGTAACATTCTTTCTGCACCTCAGTCTCCAACGTCTTCTCTCTGCGACAGTTCTTCTGCACCCCAGTCTCCAAACTCTGCTCTCTGCAACAGTTCTTCTGAACCCCAGTCTCCAACATCTGCACTCTGAACGAATTCATCTATAAACCATTCTCCAACCTCTGCTCTCTGTAACAGTCCTCCTGTATTGCAGTCTCCGAACTCTGCTCTCTGCAAGGGTCCTTCTGCACCCTAGTCTCCAAACTCTGCTTTCTGTATAAGTCCTTCTGAACCCCAGTCTCCAACCTCTGCTCTCTGTAACACTCCTTCTGCACCTCAGTCCAAAATTCTGCTCTCTGCAACAGTCCTTCTGCACCCCAGTCTCCAATCTTTGTAATTTCCAACAGTCACTGTGCACCTCAGTCTGAAAACTCGGTTCTCTGCAACAATCTTTCATCACCCCAGTCTCCATACTCTGCTCTCTGTAACAGTCCGGTTCCACCTCAGTCTCCAACCTCTGCTCTCTGTAAGATCCTTCTGCAACCCTGTCTCCAAAGTCTGCTCTTTGTAACAGTCCTTCGGCACACCAGTCTCAAACGTCTGCTCTGTGCAACAGTTCGTCTGAACCGCAGTCTCCAACATCTGCTCTATGAAAGATCCTTCTGCATCCCAGTCTCCAAACTCCGATCTCCATAACAGTCCTTCTTCACCCGAGTTTCCAACCTTTGCTCTCTGTAACAATCCTTCTGCACCTCAGTCTCCAAAATCTGCTCTCTGTAACGGTTATTCTGAACCCCATTCTCCAACCTCTGTTGTCTACTAGAGTACTTCAGCATGTCAGTCTCCAACTTCTGCTCCCTGCAAAAATCCTTCTGCACCCCAGTCTCCAACCATTGCTCTCGGTAACATTTCTTCTACACCTCAGTCTCCAAACTCTTCTCTATGTAAGTTCCTTCTGCCACCCAGTCTCTAAACTCTGCTCTCTGTAACAGTCCTTCTACATCCCAGTCTTCAACCTCTGCTCTGTGCACCACTTCGTCTACACCCCACTCTCCACGCTCTGCTCTCTTTAAGATCCTTCTGCACACCAATCTCCAAACTCTGATCTCTGTAACAGTCCTTCTTCACCCCAGGATCCAACCTCTGCTCCCTGCAACAATCATTCTGCACCCCAGTCTCCAATTTCTGCTCTCTGCAACAGTTCTTCTTCACACCAGTCTTTAAAATCTACTCTCTGAAACAGTCCTCCTGCATCCCATTCTCAAACCTCTGCTCTCTGCAACAGTCTTTCTGTACCCTGTACTCCACCCTCTGCTCTCTGTAACAATCCTTCTATACTGCAGTCTCCAACTTCTGCTCTCTGTAAGGTTCATTCTAGACCCAATCTCCAAATTCTGCTTTCTGTATAAGTCCTTCTGCACCCCAGTCTCCGAACTCTGCTCTCTGTAACAGTCCTTCTACACTCCAGTCTTCAAACTCTGTTCTGTGTAACAGTCCTTCTGTACCCAGTTTCCAATCGCTGCTCTCTGCTATGATCCTTCTGAATCCCAGTCTCCAACATCTGCTTTCTGCAACCGTCCTTCTGCACCCAAGTCTCCGACCTCTGCTCTCTGAAAGGATCCTTCTGCACACCAGTCTCCATCCTCTGCTCTCTGCAATAATCCTACTGCACCCCAGTCGCCACCATCTGCTCTCTGTAAAAATCCTTCTGCAATGCAGTCTCCAAACTCTGCTCTACGTAATATTCTTCTGCAACCCAGTCTCCAAACTCTCCTCTCTGTAACAGCCCTTCTGTATGCAGTCTCCAACCTCTGCTCTCTTTAACAGGCCTTCTGAACCCCAGTCTCCAAACTCTGCTCTCTGTATCAGTCTTTCTGCACCCCAGTCTCCAAACTCTGCTCTCTGTAACAGTCTTTCTGCATCTCAGTCTTCTACCTCTGCTCTCTGAAACAGTTCTTCTGCACGCTAGTCTCCAACATCTGCACTCTGAAACAGTTCTTTTCTACTCCAGTCTACAACCTCTGCTCTCTGTAATAGTCCTCCTGTATTGCAGTCTCCAAATTCTGCTCTCTGTAATTGTCCTTCTGCACCTCAGTCTCCAACCTCTGCTTTCTGTATCAGTCCTTCTGCACCCCAGTCTCCAACCTCTGCTATCTGAAACATTTCTTCTGCACCTCAGTCTCCAAATTCTATTCTCTGCAAAAGTTTTTCTGCACCCAAGTCTCCAACACTTTCTCGCTGCAACAGTCCTTCTTCACCCCAGTTTTCAACCTCTGCTATCTGAAACAGTCCTTTTGCACCTCAGTCTCCAATCTCTGCTCTCTGTGACAGTCCTTCTGAACCCAAGTCTCCAACCTCTGCTCTCTGCAACAGTCGTTCTACACCCCAGTCTTCAAACTCTGCTTTGTTTAACAGTCCTTCTGCATCCCAGTCTCCAACCTCTGCTCTCTGTAAGAGTCCTTCTGCACCATATTCTCCAACCTCTGCTCTCTCTTACATTCTTTGTATACCGCAGTCTCCATCGTCTGCTCTCTGTAACGGTCCCTCTGCACCCCAATTTCCAACCTCTGCTTTCTGTAACAGTCCTTCTGAACCTAAGTCACCAAACTCTGCTCTGTGTAACTGTCCTCTGCACATCAGTCTCCAACGTCTGCTCTCTGTAACAGTATTTCTGCACCTCAGTCTGAAACCTCTGCTCTCTGCATGATCCTTCTGTTCCCCAGTCTTCAACCACTGCTCTCTGCAACAGTCGTCCTGCACCTCAGTCCAAAACCCCTGCTCTCTAAAACCCTTCTGCAACCCAGCATCAAAATTTTGATCTCCATACCAGTCCTTCTGCAACCCAGCCTCAAAACTCTGCTCTCTATAACTGTCTTTCTGCAACCCAGTCTCCAACCTCTGCTCTCTTTAATGCTCCTTCTGCACCCCAGTCTCCCACCTCAGCTTTCTGTATCATAATTCTTCACCCAAGTCTCCAACGTCTTCTCTGTGTAACAGTCCTTCTGCATCTCAGTCTCCGACCTCTGCTCTCTGCAACAGTCTTTCTGCACCCCAGGATCCAACATTTGCTCTCTGCAACATTTCTTCTACACCCAGGTCTTCAAACTGTGCTCTCTGTAACTGTCCTTCTGCACCTCAGTCTGAAAACGCTGCTCTCTGCAACAATTCTTCTGCACCACAGTCTGTAACCTCTGCTCTTGTAACACTCCTTCTGCACCTCTGTCTCCAAAAGGCTCTCTATAAGATCCTTCTGCAACCCTGTCTTGAAACTGTGCTATCTGTAACACTCCTTCTAAAACCCAGTCTCCAACCTCTGCTCTCTGCAACAGTCCTTCAGAACGGCTGTCTCAAATTCTTGTTCCTGCAACAGTCCTTCTACACGCCAGTCTCCAACCTCTGCTATTTGCAACAGTCCTTCTGCACCTTAGTCTCCAACCTCTGCTCTCTGCAACGAACCTTTTTCACCCCAGTCTCCAAAATTTGCTCTCTGCAACAGTCCTTCTGCACCTCAATCTGAAAACTCTGCTCTCTGCAAAAAGACTTCTTCACCTAAGTTCCCAAACTCTGATCTCTGCAATGGTCCTTCTGAACCCCAGTGTCCAACCTTTGCTCTCTGTAACAATCCTTCTGCACTCTAGTCTCCAACATCTGCTCTCTGAAAAAGTCCTTCTGTACCCCAGTCTCCAATATCTGCTCTCTGCAAAAGTCGTTCTGCAACTCAGTCTAAAAACTCTGCTCTCTGAAACGATCTTTGTGCACCCTAGTCTTCAACTGTGCACTCTGAAACAGTCCTTCTCCACCCCAGTCTCCAACCTCTGCTCTCTGTAACAGTCCTCATGTAGAGTAGTCTCCAAAATCTCATGTAGAGTAGTCAACAAAAAAGTCCTCATGTAGAGTAGTCTCCAAAAAAGGATCAATCCTTCTGCACCCTAGTTTCCAACCTCTGCTCTCTGCAATGATCCTTTTGCACCGCAGTCTCCAACCTCTGCTCTCTGCAAAAGTCTTTCTGCACCTCAGTCTCCAAATTCTGCTCTCTTTAAGACCAATCTGAACCCCAGTCTCCAAAGTCTGCTCTCTGTAACAGTCCTTCATCACCACAGTCTCCAACCTCTGCTCTCTGTAACAGTCCTTCTGCACCCTAGTCTCCAAACTCTGCTCTCGTTAAGATTCTTTTTGCACATCAGACTCCAAACTCTGCTCTCTGCAACAGTACTTCTGCACTCCAGTCTCCAAACTCTGCTCTCTGCAACAGTTTTTCTGCACTCCAGTCTCAAAACTCAGCTCTCTACAACAGTCCTTGTACAACCCAGTCTCAAACCTCTGCTCTCTGCAACAGTCCTTCTGCACCCCAGTCTCCAAACTCTGCTCTCGGCAACGATTCTTCTGGACCCCAGTCTCCAACCTCTGCTCTCTGTAACAATCCTTCTGCACAACAGTCTCAAAACTCTGCACTCTGTACGATCCTTCTGCAATCCAGTTTCAAAATTCTGCTCTCTGTAAAATTCCTTTTCCACCCCAGTCTTTAAACTCTGCTTTCTGCAAGTGTCCTGCGGCACCCCAGTCTCCAAACTCTGTCCTTTGCAACACTCCTTCTGCTTCCCAGTATCCAAACTCTACTCTTTGTAACAGTCCTTCAGCACCCCAGTCTCAAAACTCTTTTTTTGGTATCAGTTCTTCTGAACCTCAGTCTCAAACCTCTGCTCTCTATATCTATCCTTCTGCACTTCAGTCTTTAACCTGTGCTCTCTGTAACATTCCTTCTGCACCCCAATTTCCAACCTCTGCTTTCTGTAACACCCTTTGCACCTCAGTCTCCAACCTGTGCTCTCTGTAACATTCCTTCTGCACCCCTGTCTCCAACCTCTTCTCTCTGTAACAGTTTTTCTATACCGCAGTCTACAACTCTTGTCTCTGTAACGGTCCTTCTTCACCCCAATTTCCAACCTCTGCTTTTTGTAACAATCTTGTGCACCTCAGTCTCCAAACTCTGCTCTCTGTAACAGTCCTTCTGAACGCCAGTCTCCAACCACTGCTCTGTGTAACAATCCACCTGCTCCTCAGTCTCCAAACTCTTCTCTCTGTAGCAGGCCTTCTGGACCCCAGTCTGCAAAATCTGCTCTCTGCAACGATCCTTCTGAACCCCAGTCTCCAACATCAGCTATCTGCAATGATCCAACTTCACCCCACTCTCATACCTCTGATCTCTACAACAATCTTTCTGCACCTTAGTCTCTTAATTCTCCTCTCTTTAAGATGCTTCTGCAAACCTGCATCCAATTTCTGCTCTCTGAAACAGTCCTTCTGCACCCCAGTCTTCTACCTTTGCTCTCCTAACAGTCCTTCTGCACCTCAATATCCCAAATATGCTCTCTGTAAGATCCTTTTGCAACCAAGTATTTAAACTCTGCACTCTGTAACAGTCCTTCTGCACAACAGTCTCCAACCTCTTCTCTCTGCAACGATTCTTCTTCACCCTAGTCTCCAAAATCTTCTCTCTGCAACAGTACTTCTGCACCCCAGTCTCCAAACTCTGCTCTCTGTAACAGTCCATTTTTCACCCCAGTTTTCAAACACTGCTCTCTGCAACGATATTTCTGGAACCCAGTCTCCAACGTCTGCTCTCTGCAACAGTCCTTCTGCACCACAGTCCTCAACCTCTGCTCTTTGTAAGATCCTTCTGCACTCCAGTTTCCAAACTCTGCTCTCTGTAACATTCCTTCTCCAACTCAGTCTTCAACCTCTGTCCTCTGCAACAGTCCTTCTGCTCCCCAGTCTCCGAGATCTGCTCTGTGTAACAGTCCTTCTGTACCTCAGTCTCCAACCTCTGCTCTTCATAACGGTCCTTCTACACCCCAGTCTCCAACCTCTGCTCTCTGTAAAAGTCCTTCTGCCACCCAATTTCCAAACTCTGCTTCTTGTAATAGTCCTTCTGCACCTGAGTCTCCAAGCTCTGCTCTCTGTAACACTTCTTCTACACCTCAGTCTCCAACCTCTGCTCTCTGTAACAGTCCTTCTGCACCTCAGTCTGAAACCTCTGCTCTGTGCACGATGCTTTTGCACCCAGTCTTCAAACACTGCTCTCTGTAACAGTCAAGCTACACGTCAGTCTGCAACCTCTGCTCTATGTAAGATCCTTCAGCAACCCAGTCTTTAAACACTGCTCTTTATAACAGTCCTTCTGCAACCCAGTCTGCAACATCTTCTCTCTGTACCAGGACTTCTGCACGCATGTCTCCAAAATCTGCTCTCTGCAACGATCCTTCTGCACCCCAGTCTCCAAACTCTGATCTCTGAAACAGTCCTTCTGCACCTCAGTCTCCTACATCTGCTCTCTGTAAGATCCTTCTGCACCCCTGTCTCTGAGCTCTGCTCCTTGTAACGATTCTTCTGCACCCCACTCTCCAACCTCTGCTCTATGTAATAGGACTTCTGCACCTCAGTCCCCAATCTCTGCTCTCTTCAAACGTCCTTCTGCACCCAAGTCTCCAACATCTGCTCTCTGCAACAGTTCTTCTGCATCTCAGTCTGAAAGCTCTGCACTCTGTAACGACCCTTCTGCACCCCAGTCTTCTTCCTCTGCTCTCTGTAACAGTCCTTCTGCACCTCAGTCTCCCAACTGTGCTCTCTGTAAGACCATACTGCAACCCAGTCTTTAATCTATGCACTCTGTAAAAGTCCTTCTGCACAACAGTCTTCAACCTCTGCTCTCTGTAACAGTCCTTCTGTACCGCAGTCTCCAAATTCTGCTCTTTGTAACGGTCCTTCTTCACTCCAGTCTCCAACCTATGATTTCTGTAAAAGTCTGTCTGATCCCCCATCTTTAAACTCTGTTCTCTGTATCTATCCTTCTGAACCTCGGTCTCCAACCTGTGCTCTATATAAGAGTTCTTCTGCACCCCAGTCTCCAACCTCTGCTCTCGGTAACAGTCCTATACCGCAGTCTGCAAACTCTGCTCTCTGTAACGGTCCTTCTGCACCCTAATTTCCAAACTCTACTTCCTGTAACAGTTTTTCTGCACCTGAGTCTCCAAACACTCCTCTCTGTAACAGTCCTTCTACACCTCATTCTCCAACCTCTGATCTCTGTAACAGTCCTTCTGAACCCCAGTCTGAATACTCTGCTCTCTGCACGATCCTTCTGACCCCAGTCTCAAACCACTGATCTCTGTAAAAGTCCACCTGAACCTCAGTCTCCACCTCTCCTCTCTGTAAGATCCTTCAGCAACCCAGTCTCCAAAGAATGCTCTCTATAACAGTCCTTCTGAACCCCAGTGTCAAAACTCTCCTCCCTATACCAGTCCTTCAGAACCCCAGTCTCCAAACACTGCTCTCTGTAACAGTCGTTCTGCACCTCAGTTTCCAAACTCTGCTCTCTGCAACAGTCCTTCTGCCCTCAAATCTCCAACCTCTGCTCTCTGCAACAGTCCTTCTGCACACAAGTCTCCAACCTCTGCTCTCTGCAACAGTCCTTCTGCACCCCAGTCTCCACACTCTGCTCTCTGCAATGATCCTTCTGGACCCCAATCTCCAACCACTGCTCTCTGTAACAGTCCTTCTGCACCACAGTCTGCAAACTCTGGTATCTGTAAGATCCTTTGCACTCCAGTTTCCAAACTCTGCTCTCTGTAACATTCCTTCATAACCCCAATCTTTTACCTTTTCTTTCTTCAAGTATCCTTCAGCAACCCAGTCTCCAACTTCTGTCCTCTGCAACAGTCCTTCTGCTCCCCAGTCTCCAACATCTGCTCTCTGTAACAGTCCTTCTGTACCGCACTCTTCAAACTCTGCTCTCCGTAAGGGGCCTTCTGCACCCCAGTCTCCAAACTCTGCTTTTTGTATCAGTCCTTCTGAACCTCAGTATCAAAATTCTACTCTCTGTATCTATCCTTCTGCACCTCAGTCTCCAACCTATACTCTCTATAACAGTTTTTCTATACCGCAGACTCCAAACTCTGGTCTCAGTAACGGTCCTTCTGCTCCCCAATTTCCAACATCTGCTTTCTGTAACAGTCCTTCTGCACCTTAGACTCGAAACTCTGCTCTCTGTAACAGAACTTCTACACCTCAGTCTCTAACCTCTGCTCTCTATAACAGTCCTTTTGCACCTCAGTCTGACACCTCTGCTCTCTGCATGATCCTTCTGCACCCCAGTCTCCAAACACTGCTCTCTGTAACAGTCCACCTGCACCTCAGTCTCCAAACTCTGGTGTCAGTAAGATTCTTCAGCAACCCAGTCTCCAAACTCTGCTCTCTATGACAGTCCTTCTGCACCCCAGTCTCCAAACTCTCTTCTCTGTAACAGGCCTTCTGCACCACAGTCTGTAAACTCTGCTCTCTGCAATGATCCTACTGCACCCCATTCTTCTACCTCTGATCTCTGAAACAGTCCTTTTGAACCAGAGTCTTCAAATTCTGCTCACTGTAAGCTCCTTCTTCACCCCAGTTTCCAACCTCTGCTCTCTGCAACAGTCTTTCTGCACTCCAGTCTCCAAACTCTGCTCTCTGTAACAGGACTTTCCACCTCAGTCTCCAACCTCTGCTCTCCGCAACAGTGTTTCTGCACCCTATTCTCCAACCTCTTCTTTCTACAACAGTCCTTCTGCACCCTAGTTACCAACATCTGCTTTCTGCAACAGTCCTTCTGCACCCCAGTCTCCAACATCAGCTCTCTGCAGCAGTTCTTCTGCACCTCAGGCTGGAAAACTCTGCTCTCTGCGACGACCCTTCTGCACCCCAGTCTTCTACCTATGCTCTCTGTAACTGTCCTTCTGCACCTCAGTCTCCCAACTCTGCTCTTTGTAAGATACTTGTGCAACCCAGTCTTTTAACTCTGCTCTCTGTAACAGTCCTTTAGAAACCCAGTCTCCAAACTCTGCTCTCTGTTAAATCCATCTGAACCCCAGTCTCCCACCTCTGCTCTCTGTAAGGGTACTTCTGCCCCGCGTATCCAACTTCTGCTCTCTTTAACAGTCCTACTGCACCTCACTATCCAACCTCTGCTCTGTGTCACAGACTTTTTGCACCCCACTTTCTAAAATCTGCTCTCGGCAACAGTCTTTTTAAACCCACTATCCAACATCTGCTCTCTTCAACAGTCCTTCTGAACGCCAGTCTCCGAACTCAGCTCTCTGCAAGGATCCTTCTGGACCCCAGTCTCCAACGTCTGCACTCTGTAACAGTCCTTATGTACCAGAGTCTCCAACCTCTGCTCTCTGTAAGATCCTTCCGCACTCCAGTTTCAAAACTCTGCTCTCTGTAACATTCCTTCTCTGCCGAAGTCTGGCTTGGCACAAATCAGGAGCCACTTGTCAAAAGAAACTAACTTTATTTTTAGAACCACACACAGCCAAACAAAACAGCTCCTCAGGAAAAAACCTCAGAGCTCAACTGCCACCACCGGCTTCCCACAAGCCTCTCACCCCCACACCAGCCTCTCAACCTCCCACAATCCTCCTCTCTTGAGGCCGATTGGCTGGGTTGCGTGGGCAGAGCCAAAGAAGTCACCCAATGAGCAGCTCCGTGGAGGAGCCAATCAGCTAGATGTTGCTGGGGCCGCTGTGAGCCAATCATCAGCTGGCAGTCTGAAGGGCAGGGAAACAGCCCAATGAACATGACCGCAGAGGAGCCAATCAGCTAGATGTTGCTGGGGCAGTCTGAAGCTTGCTGGCAGCTGGAAGTTTGCTGGGGCCCCTTTGGCTGTGGCTCTCAACATCTCCCCCTCTCTGTTTAAACAACAAGCATGTGGCTTAGGGACCGTGCCTGCCTTAGGTTGTCCAATACATATGGTCCTTACCCGTCTTCGGATGAGCTGACCTCAGGGCGTCAGCCTCCTGTCTTAGGTTGGTACCATTGTAATTGGATCTTACCCGTCATTGACTACCGGTCCAGTATACAGCCACACCTGTGGAGAGGTCTCAGCGGGGGTGGGGGGTGGGGTGGGGTGAGGTTCTTTGCCTCACCTCTGTTGACCCCCAAATTTTAGCTGAATGATCATGACAAGCAGAAGGGAGGAAGATATACCAAGTCAATTGACGGCTCCTTTTGGGAAAATTGTACCACCGATGATATCATCAGCAAAAATACCCCAACACTACCACAAGTCGCTGCACCAACAGATAGTTCACAATGCATACAAGTGACACATAGTTCTGTAAGCAGTTCAGTGCAAGTTCTGTAAGCAGTTCAGTGATGGCTATTGCAGAAACTGTAGATTAGTTTTTTCTTTGTCTTCACCGGCACAGGGATGAAGATAGGAATTCTGGCAATAATGACTAAAGAAAAAATTAGGTAACATTCCAGAAGACACTAAAAGAAAACAATTTTCTTAACAATTTATATTATCTTCATCGGCACTGGGATGAAGATAGAAATTCTGGCAATTATGGCTAAAGAAAAAATTAGGTAACATTCCAGAAGACACTAAAAGAAAACAATTTTCTTAACAATTTATATTATCTTCATCTGAAGATAGAAATTCTGGCAATAATGGCTAAAGAAAAAATTAGGTAACATTTCAGAAGGCACTAAAAGAAAACAATTTTCTTAACAATTTACATTATAGTGAAGAGAATTATTAAATATAATGAAAACGAAAGGTGAGAGTAAATAAACAGATCTGTTAACCTCCTTTTTTGTTTACATATTAAAACAATTCTTAACAGTTATTTACCCAATTTAAATTAAACCATTTAAATCACGTGAATAAAAAAATATTTGGATCCATCTTTTCATGAGCGCTCATCATATATGATATATGGAAATACGTACATTGGACATACGTACATTCAAACATATAACACAAAACACAAGTGTGCACACATAATATAATACATACAACACATAACATAATAGTAAAGGCCTTATAACTTTTTACAGGTAAAATCTCTATTGCAATGTTTAAAAACTCTATAGTCAAAAAAAAAAAATAGAACTGATCAGCAAAACATTAACCTAGGTCTGTATGAGCTCAAAAAAATAAAATAGAACTTCATGATATGGGAAAGGGCAATAATAAAATAGATATTGAAAAAAGCATCCTGGTTCTGTTGCAGATGTAAGGATAGCCAAATTGGAGTTTTGGATATCAGCTATTATGGATTTGAGCTAAATCATCTTCTTTTTGGTCTGTAGAAATCGCTTTAGTTAATCTCTCTGGAATCCAAATCGGCTGCTGTTCTCCCTGTGGAAACACAAAAACAGACCCCCGACTCCAGACAATCACTGGGTCAGGATTTTAGTTAATCTCTCCGGAATCCAAATCATCTGCTGTTCTCCCTGTGGAAACACACAAACAGGCCCCCGACTCCAGACAATCACTGGGTCAGAACCTTGGTTAATCTCTCTGAAATCCAAATCGGCTGCTGTTCTGGGTCAGAACCTTGGTTAATCTCTCTGGAATCCAAATTGGCTGCTGTTCTTCCTGTGGAAACACACAAACAGACCCCCGATTCCAGACAATTACTGGGTCAGGACCTTTCCATTGTCCTGTTAGAATATCTTTCCAAAGTACCTTGGGCTTATGTACATTTTTTGGACACATATGCCTTTCTGCAGCACTAAGTCCTGATGAATCATATCTCTGATCAGGACCTTCATGATTTAGTGCAGGGATAGTAAATGCAAAACGTGGACTATCCTCAGGATGAATTGGAATTGAAAAAAAAACAATCTTTAATATCTATAACTAAAACATACCAGGTTTTTGGCAAAGCAGACAATTGAGGAATCCCCGATTGAGCAGGTCCCATAATGACCATTTCATTGTTAATGGCTCTTAAATCTTGCAGTAATCTCCATTTACCAGATTTCTTTTTGATGACAAAAATGGGAGTATTATGGGGAGATACAGAAGGTTGTATATGTCCTTCCGCTAATTGTTGTTTGACCAGATCATGGGCTACTTGTGTCTTTCCTTTAGTCAAGGGCCACTGAGGAACCCATACTGGTCTTTCTGATTTCCATGTAATTTT